>NW_026057579.1:6400602-6435235 GCF_023721935.1 Panthera uncia
AAAAAAAAAAAAAAAAAAAAAAAAAAAAAAAAAAAAAAAAAGGCCAGTTTTCAAATGAGGAAGCAATGCCCTTCTAATACCCTGAATATCCAGGGGGGATGGAGCAAGTCAGGCTCTGACAAGCCTCTTGTTCCAAGCTTTGCCATCTCCTGGACTACAGCCTCTCCACAACTCACCCTGAACTGGCTGAGCAGTTTTCTTCATGAGTAAAATGCAAATAGCAATGTTCTTCAGGCCAGGGCATTTGTTTCTCCTGAGGAGTTTGTGAATTTCCAAGGTGTTTCTCTGCTGAGCTGAGATTTCATGAAATGAACTGTCAAGAATCTTACTGTAGCATCTTGCACCAAATACTAAATGCCTAACAAATATCAGTAGTTACCTTATAAATACCAGTGCATATAGAGGTCATGTCATAAATCAAAGTCCTTGTTAGAAATGTATGTTGAAGTATTTACGACACTGCGTCTGGCATTTGCTTTTAAAAATTCTTGTAGAGGGGCGCCTGGGTGGCTCAGTTGGTTAAGCATCTGACTTTGGCTCAGGTCATGATCTCATGGTTCGTGGGTTTGAGCCCCGCGTCGGGCTCTGTGCTGACAGGTAGGAGCCTGGAGCCTGCTTCTGATTCTGTGTCTCCCTCTCTCTCTGCCCCTCCCCTGCTCACGCTCTGTCTCTCTCCTTCAAAAATAAATAAATGTAAAAAAAAAAAAAATTAAAAAAATTATTGTAAAAAAAGAAGAAAAATGTACATATTTGTGGGGGTATAGGAGTGGGGTGGGGTGACAGATGAAGCAAGATTGGCACATATGGAGATTGTTCAAGCTGGGTGGTGGGGACATGGGAGTTTATTATTCCATTCCCTTTTGCTTTGTGCGTGTCTGAAAGTTTTCATGATTAAAAAGTTAAAAAAGGAAAAAAAAAGATGTCACTGTCTGACCCACTGTTTCCCCTCTTGACCATGTTGTTACATAATATCAGCAGGGGTCCTAATGTGCGGAATTTGATTATGGGAGTTTTCACAGCATGACTTCAACAAAGAGAAAAAATGTGATGGATTATTTCTGGAGAGTGGAGCAGTCAGGGTTTCCAAGAAAAGTGATGTTGAAATGAATAACGAGGATTCTCTGCTCTGTGATGCAGGCTGCCGGGCTCCGGTCAAACATTCTGGGAAATTGTTGAAGGGGATGGTGTGGCCCCTGCAGCCCCGCACTTCCTTGTGCAATGGAGGCAAGATCCCCGTAGTGCATGAAGTTTCGGTTAGTCCCTCATTGGGATTTACTCATACTTTCTACCCAGGGCTGTAGCTGGGACCATGTGGTAGCTGCAGATCGGTCCTCTACCCTGGCTCTCTGAGCTTCGGTGTCTTCCAGGGGTGATGTAGAGGGAGGTGTGTGCGGTGCAATAGGCAGCTTGCAGCCAGTGTCCAGCATTCTCGTAGACATTCCCACTAAGCCCAGAAAGGACTGGAATGCAACTCGGGGAAGTTCTCTCCTCTCGTCCTGTCACTGGGCCTGGAGGGTGGGGTGGAAATCGGCTTTTGGGCAACCACACCCAGCTCCCTATCCACTCTGGCCAGAGACTTCACATCTTCAACAGCTGCTGTCTGTGTTTGGCTTTCAACTTGGCTGCCTCGACCCAGCTCCCAGAGACTAGTTTGCAGGGCACAACTGTGACACTGGCGTTCCAATCATATCTGATCCGCACCCCCTCCCCAATGCTCTCCTGCCACACACATTGTGTGCCTTCATTTCATTTGTAAGGCAGGGTTTATCTCAGGAGGTGCATCTATGATTTGCCCCATGGTTTTGTTGTGGAGTTTCTTAAGACTTATTCCAAAGCTTGTCACTTAAAATGTGGGAGGAGAGGCGCCTGGGTGTCTCAGTTGGTTGAGTCTCTGACTTTGGCTCAGGCCATGATCTTGCGGTTTGTGAGTTTAAGCCCCGCATGGGGCTCACTGCTGTCAGTGCAGAGCCTGCTTTGGATCCTCTGTCCCTCTCTCTGCCACTCCCCTGCTCACACTCTCTCTCAAAAATAAATCAACATTTTTAAAAATTGTGGGAAGAATTGGTTCATTTTTTTTTTTAAGTGGCCTTCAGTGGAATAAAGAATAAATTAATGGATATACATTCATCTTGTATTACTTGGACCACTCTGTGGGATAAGACTGCAGTAAGTGATGCTTTAGGAAGTATCATGGCCCTTCTATGTCATAATTAATTTTATAAATCAAGATATGGCATGGGCTATGGACTTTGTGGTACTGTCTTTTTTTAAGGGCTTATCACCCCTTAAAATCATTCAACTCCTTTCATATAGCAATAGCAGGCCTAGAAACTTCTACAAAGGAAATAATTAAAAAGAAGAAGAGAGGATGGGGCACCTGGGTGGCTCAGTCAGTTAAGCGACTGACTCTTGATTTCAGCTCAGGTCATGATCTCACAGTTCGTGGGTTCAAGCCCCATGTCAGGCTCTCTGCTGATGGCACAGAATTTGCTTGGGATCCTCTTTTCTCTCTCTCTGCCTCTTCCCCTGCTCATGCACTCTCTCTTTCTTTAAAAATAAATAAATAAACAATAAAAAAAACCTAAAAAATTCTAAAACAAAGAAGAAAGGAAATTTTTATATATACTTAGGTTTTTATGCGATAATCACTTATAATGGTGAAAACTGGAAACAAGTTGATGTATAGCAGCAGGGAAATGGTTAAGCAAATTATGGTATGCCTACGGAAAACCATGCAGCCACACAAAATGATAATTAGAAAGACTATACAAGGACAATGAAAAATGTTGGTTAAGTGATGTTAAACAAGAAAGTAGAACACAGAAATTATATGAACTTTATATTATAATGTAAAATATTTCTGTATCTGAACAAAGACTGGAAGGAAATTTGGGAGAAGAGAAAGTGGTTAAGTGGTGGAAAAATGAGTGATGTTTTTCTTTTTAAATACCTTTAGTGTTGTAGACTTGTTTTGGTAACAAATAATCTTAAAAAAAAAAAAAATACCCAAGCTCCCTAACTTGTTGTGGTTGTCTTTCACTTTGGGTAATAACTGAGAAAACATTCAGAACATAGAGGAAGTCACATTAGCAACTACCATGTCTTGAGTTTAGATTGTGACTTACTGATAATGACAGGAGTCAGGTAAGGGGATCTGAAGGTAACAGATACAGAAAATAGGTCCAAGAAGGCAGTTTTGGGTAAAGGATTTGCATAGTTGAATATTTTATGAGAAGGAACAAACTCACATTGATTCATTAGTCTCTACTGAAGTTGACATACCTATGAAGGAGAAAGAGAGAGACAGAGCAAGTGTGCATCAAAGAGGCATCTCATCAGTCTTTCTCTTCATCTCTCTGGAATACACCCTCTAAAACATTAATGTTTGTTTGTTTGTTTGTCTGTTTGTTTTTGACTGATCTTTTCCCTGGAGGTAGCCAAGAAACTTACCTGGAGGAATGATTCAAATCATTCCTGATTTTAAATATTAATCCTTGGCCAACATAATTAATCATAGTGTGACAGCACTTGGAAGCACTCAAACAAAACAGCCTTTACACATAGGAGATGCATCCACTCCAAACTGCCCTTCCCTCATAATCTTGCCCCAAACTTGTGTGGGTGGCTTGGGGCAAAGGCTGGTCCCTGGCTGTCAATGTCATGTATTAATGGAGTGAAGCAGGCTGAGAGTCTGCAGCCTGAGGAGGTTTTTGGAGAAGAGCCTGTATGTCAGGGTTAATTACAGCCTGGTTTAAATCTTAGCTTGTGGATGGACCATGAAAAAGGCGGATTGATGACTACTGTGTGGTCAGATGACCCTAGATACTTTTATCTTTCAAGAGGAAAAAGAAAAACCTTAGAATCATCTCCAGGGCACAGACACTGTGGTAGGTCCAGTGCCAATTATAAGCTTTGGGTTAGACGTGGCTCCTGCCCACAACCTAGAAGAGTGTATTAGAGGGACAGAATCAAAATACAAATAGAATTCAAGTCAATAAACATGCCTCACAGAATAAAATACAAGTAGCTCAAAGCAATCAACTTTGAGTTAGGAAACCTGTGTTTAAATCCCAGTTAGGCTCTCTGATTAACTGTGTCATCCTGGACAAGTGTCTGAAACTTAATTTCATTTTCAAAATGGGAATGAATAATGCCTACCTCAAAGGTATTAAGTAAGATAATGCATTGGAGAATCTGTTAAATCCATAATGTGGACTGCATAAGTCAGTGGTTCTCAAAGTTGGCTGCACACTGGAATCACTCAGAAGTTAAAAAAAAAAAAATACTGATGCCTGAATCACACTCTCAGGGATTCTGAATTAATTGGTATCAAATGTGGATTTGGTAGTGAGATGTTTAGAAGTGTAGAGGAGAAAGAAACAAACCCACAATTATAATTGAACATTTTAATACCCTTGTCTCAATAATTGATAGGAAATCAGTAAGGACATAAGAGACTTGAGCAATACCATAAACCAAATTGACTTACTTGACATTTTAAGAACACTCCGCTTAACAACATCAGAATACACATTCTCTTCAAGCGCACACAGAAAACTTTTCTAGATCATATTCTAGGCTGTAAGATAAGTCTTAAGAAATTTTAAAATAGGGGCGCCTGGGTGGCTCAGTCGGTTGAGCATCTGACTTCAGCTCAGGTCATGATCTCACAGTCCGTGAGTTTGAGCCCCGCATCAGAGGCTCTGTGCTGACAGCTCAGAGACCGGAGCCTGCTTTGGATTCTGTGTCTCCCTCTCTCTCTGCCCCTCCCCCGCTCGCACTCTGTATCTCTCTCTCTCTCAAAAATAAACAAACATTAAAAAAATAAGGAAATTTAAAATATTCAAATCAGACAAAGTGTGTTCTTTGACCACAGTGGAATTAGGCTAGATAGTAAAAACAAAAAGATATCTGAGAAATATCCAAGTATTTATAAATTTACAAGTTTACATAATTCTAAATAACCCATGGATCAAAGAAGAAATCAAAAAGGAAATTAGGAGATATATGCAACTAAAGGAAAACACATGTCAAAATGTGTAAGATTCAGCCTAAACATGTATTTACAGGAAAATTTATCACACTATACACTTATATTAGCAAAGAAGGAAGGTCTCAAACCAATGATCTGAGATTCTACCCTCAGCAACTAGAAAAAGAACAAATTAAATCTAAACTAAGCAGAAGAATGTAAATAATAAACATGAAGAAGTCAGAGAATTAGAACAGAGAAAAACAATAGAGAAAAATCAATGAAACCCAAAGCTGTTTCTTTGAGAAGATCAATCAAATTGATAGACCTGTAGCCAGACACATTAGGAAGAGAAAGGATACAAATTACTTGTATTAGGAATGAGAGAGGTGATATCATTACAGACTCTACAGATATTAAAAGTATTATAAGAGAATATTAAGAACAACTTCATGCCAATAAACTTTATCAACTTAGAGAAGACGGAAAAATTCTTTGGGAAATGCAAATTACCACAGCTTTTTCATGAAGAAATAGATAACCTGGATAGTTCTACATCTATCAGATAAATTGTATTAGTAGTTAAAAATCTCCCCACATAGAGAATTTCAGTTCTAGATAGTGAATTCTATCAAATATTTAAGGAAGAAATAATACTGATTCTACACACAAACACTTAAGGGAAATACATCCCATCTCATTCTAGGAGACCCAACATTACTCTGATACCAAAACCAAACAAAAACATTATAAAAGAAAGCTAGAAAGCAATATTCCTCATTAGTACAGATGCAAAAATTCTTTAAAAAAAATTTTTTTTTATTTATTAAGTAATCTCTTCCCCCAGTGTGAGGCTCAGACTCATGACCCCAAGATCAAGAGTCACATGCTCTATTAACTGAGCCAGCCAGGTGCCCCCAGATGCAAAAATTCTTAAGCAAATTTTATCAGATAGAATCTAACAATATATTAAAAAGAATAATTGGGGGGTTACCCCAGGAATGCAAGTTTGGTTTGATATTTTAAAATCAATTTAATTCACTATATTAACATATGGATATCTTATATTTGTATATAATTAAAAGAAAAACCATGTGAGTATCCTAATAGAACCAGAAAAAGGATTTGACAGAATCTAAGATCCATTTCTGATTAAAAAAAAAAAGCAACTCTCAGCAAAAAGGGGAACTTCTTAACTCAGGAAAGGGCATCCATGAAAAACATAAAGCTAACATCATGTTAACATTAATGGGAAAGACTGGTTGCTTTTCCTCTAAAACAGGAACAAAGCAAGCTTGTCCATTGTCATTACTTCTATTCAACATTGTACTTCTTCTAGCTAGTGCAATAAGACAAGATAAAAAATAAAAGGAATCCAGATTAGACAAGAAGAAGTAAACTGTCTTTATTCTCAGATCACATAATTATCTATGTAGAAAATTCTATGGAATCAACAAAATAGCTACAGAACTAATAAGTGAGTTTAGTGAGCCTGCAGGATACAAGATCAATACTAAAAATCAACTGTGTTTCTAAATAGTTTAAGAACCCATGAGAAATTGAAATTATATAAATGTTAGCATTCATAAGAACATAAAAAATCAAATACTTGGAAACAAACCTCATGAAAGGAGTGCAAAACCTGTACACTGAAAAAACATTGCTAAGAGAAGTAAAAGAAGACTAAATATATGGACAGATTTATTGTGTTCATGGATTTTAAGAGTCAATATTGCTAAGGTGTCAGTTCTCCTCAAAGAGGCCTATAGATTCAATGCAATCTCAGTCAAAACCTTATTAGGCTTTTTAAACACAGCAATTGATAAACTTATTCTAAAATTATTTTCCTTTGAAGAAGAATAGAATTAGATTTCAATAGACTAATAACAAAGCTACAGTAATAAAGACAATGTGATATTAGTATGAAGATCGATCAATGGGACAGAATAGAGAATTTAGGTTAGACCCATAAGTATATAGTCAATTGACTTTCAACAAAGATGCAAAGAAAATTCAGTAGAGAAAGACCAATCTTTTCAATAAATGGTGCTGTAGCTATTGGATATCCATAAGCAAAAAAGTAAAAAATCATTCCAAACCTAGCATCACATATAAAAATGAACTCAAAGTAGATCATGGACCTAATATAAAATCTAAATTATAAAAGTTCTGGAAAAAATATAGCACAAAATCTTTGTGATCTTGGGTTTGGTAAAAATTGCTCAGCTGTATCACCAAAAGCACAATCCATGAGAGAAAGTTAATAAATTGGACTTCATCAAAATTAAGAACTTCTCTTTGAAAGACATTGTTAAGGGAACAAAAGGATTGGGAGAAAATATGTGTCAATTATATATCTGACAAAGGACTTATATACAAATTATATAAATAGCTCTGAAAACTCAACAGTTAAGAAAATAAAACAAAATGTAATATTAAAAATGAGGAAAAGATTTGAAAGACTCCACCAAAGAAGAAATAGGGATGACAAATATACACATGAAAAGATTCTCATCATCAGTAGTCATTGGAAGTGTAAGCTAGTACCATAATGGAGATACTTTTAACTAATACCATAATGGAGATACCATTACACATCTATTAGAATGGCTAAAATAAAAAATACTGACCATACCAACTGCTGGAGAGGATGTGGAATAACTCGAATTCTTATACATTTCTAGTGGACAAGTAAAATGGTACAACCACATTGAGAAACAGTTTGGCAGCTTATTTTATTTTATTATTTATTTATTTATTTTAGAGAAGGAGTGTATGTGAGCTGGGGAGAGGGGCAGAGGAGAGGAAGAGAGAGAGAATCTCAAGCAGGCTCCACACTCAGTGTAGAGCCCACTGCGGGGCTTGATCCCATGACCCTGGGATCATGATGTGAGCCAAAATCAAGAGTGGGACACTGAACCAACTGAGCCACTCAGATGCCCTAGCAGCTTCTTTTAATGTTAAATATATGCTTGCCACACCCACTTCTAGGCATTTACCTAAAGAAGTAAAATCTTGGGGTGCCTGGGTGGCTCAGTCGGTTGAGCATCTGACTTCAGCTTAGGTCATGATCTCAGGGTTTGTGGGTTCAAGCCCCATGTCAGGCTCTGTGCTGACAGCTCAGAGCCTGGAGCCTGCTTCAGATTCTGTTTCCCTCTCTCTCTGCCCCTCCCCTGCTCGAGCTCTGTCTCTCTCTGTCTCTCAAAAATAAATTTTAAAAATGTTAAAAAATTTTTTAAGGAAGTAAAAACTTGAATACTCATACCTGTACATGAAAGCTTACAGCAGTGTCATTCATGATTGTCTAAAGTTGGAAACAACCCAAACGTCCTTCAGTGGTGAATGGTTAGACAATCTGTGGTACATCCATACAACGGAATATTACTCAGAAATAAAAAAGGTCAACTATTGAAACACACAACAACATGGATGAATCTCAGAATAATTATGCCGCATGAAAGAAGTCAGACCAAAAAACAAAACAAAACACCTCAAAAGGCAGGGTTCCATTTATGTAAAATTCCAGAAAATGCAAACTCAGATATAGTGGCAGAAAAGTAAGTTGTTGAAGGATGGGGGGAGGGATTATCAAGGGGCACAAGTAATTTTGGGGGTGATTGGCTTGCTTGTGGTGACAGCTTCACAGGTATATAACATATATCAAAATTTACCCAATTATACACTTTAAGTATGTGCAGATTATTGTATGTTATTTAAACCTCAAGAAAGCTGTTTAAAAAAATATAATCCAGGTGACTTATGTACAGCTAAGTTTGAGGACCATTGGAACACATATACAACTATCCTAAGTCTTCAGCCTTTGGCTTAGAGGTTGGGCTACCATTAGCCCACAGGGAGTTTTCTGTTTTCCAGATTCCAGCCAGTTTTACAAATCTGAAAACCATAGGATAGCTACAGAATGAGCATACAAATCATCAGATAGATTCATTTTAGTAGTTCCAGAGCCTTCAGCTTAAGCTACCAGGAAGTACTAGATAAAAATTACTAATCTGAAATGAAATATAGCAAGATACTCAAGCCTTTAAACTTCCAGGGCTATAAATCACCCATTGCGCAGAGACGATTTTGGAACTGGTAATTTGATGAAATTGCTCCTCCCATCTCTCACAGACTCAGCTACTGAACTACCCTTACTTTATTAGAGGTTGTTATTTGAACCCATTCCATTTTCTGCTTCTCTTTCCTTTGACCCAATCTGCAGGGCTTCCAAGAATAGGTACTTGAATGTACTGAAGAAGTTGCTTTGTTATGCTATGCAAGACTTCCTTAAATGAGTATATTTCCCCTTCCTCTCGATGACTCAAATAGAACAAACTATAAAGGACCTGAAATTGGCTGAATGAGACTAGTCTATCTGCTGTGCCCAGTTTGCTCAGAGGCAGCGAAATGACCTACTGTAACATATTTTGACCTTCAACGTGCATATGAATCACCTGGGGGCCTGTCAAAATGCAGATTCTGAGTCAGTAAGATTGGGGTTGGACCCAAGATTCTGCATTTCTAACCAGCTTCTCCCTGGGAAGGCCAATGCTGCTAGTTGGGTTGGAAGACAAATGACCTTTTAAAGTCTTTTCATCCCTGGTACACTATGGAGCAACAATGATCCTAATAGGGAAGAGGTCATTCAAGTCAGAAGGAGGAACAAAGTATTAGCATTGCCTTTGATGACGCTCATCCAGTTATGAAACCCCTGCATTAAATGTTTATACATCCAGTAAGAGTAAGAATGCATTTGTTGTGATTAGCTCAGAAGGTTTACAAAATGTTGTTGATTGAATTTTCTTACCTTTTCCTGCAATGGGTTACAGCAGACAGAATGAATGGTTTTTGTAGGTTATAGTTAGTTAACCCAAGATAAGCCACTTTATCTTTTCTGCATCGCATCACCTCTTGTGTGTGCTCCCCTCCCCCGCTTCTTACAAAGGATACATAATACGGAGGTATGAAACTTGAACGTTTAGTATACTACACAGCTGATGTTTTTAGTTCTTATGACAAATGGGCTGGTTTCGCTCTTAGATAGTGAGAGGATTATATTGCATGTCCTGAATTTTCCTCTTTTGGAGGCAAAGACAGTTCTGGTAACAGCAGCAGTTGCTTCTAATGATTTAGAGTTATAGCAAAATCCGTTGGAAAGAATTGCAGGACAGTTTTGAGGCATGGTCATGAATCTTCCTAGGGAAGCTGGCTGCAGCCCTTGGGTGGGTCTTTCTCACCCACTACTTACTTTCTTCCCCCTCTGCTTTGTACATCAAATCGCATGATTTTTTTCCAAAGCAAATTCTTGATTTTTGGAAAGGAACAGAGTAGTTTAGTTTTGCCTAAAACTGACACATTTAAACAAATACATTTCAAATATATGCGAACTTACAATTTAAACAAAGTGTCCTTGATGTGCTTAAAATCAGGCCAGTCTATATTTTCATGAAAATTCTTATTATGGGTAATTTTCCATCTCAGTTTACCCTGCTATTTAAATGAGTTCATCGTGATTTTCAATGAAAAAAAAAAACTGAGAAAAATGCATCCATAAAAGCTGAGAGTAAATCCATATTCATAGCTCTGTATTCCTTGTCCAGGATTCCTTATTAACTGATTACAAGAGCAATTTTCTGTCTTTCAAGTCCGTTTCTGCAGAAGAATTTGAATCACCACTGGAATGAATGTGGTAACGGGAGTAGTTCTGTCAACAATATGTGACACGAGGGAGGGGAGGAGAGAAGCGGGGCTGTCTGGACGATGGTTTTGGATGGGGTTTGGGATTTTTTGTTGTTGCCAGAAAACTCAAAGTTCAAAGAGAGTAGAAAAGCATATTGATTAGCTCTGGACTGGTCAAAGACTAGATTTATATCTGAGTTTAACTAATGTTTTACACATGGTCTCCTTTGTGTTTAAAAGATGTTGTACCCGGGTTATTTAAAGACTAGGGCCAGCTGAAAGCAATTCCTCTTCTTGTCTTCTCTCTTCCAAATCATGATCATTTAATAGGCAGTTAAATATTAAGTCCCTAGAAACAAAAGAAAGTGGGACTGGCCCAAATGACCTGTGATCTCTGAAGTCCCCATTGGTGCCACAAGATGTCCATGGCATATTTTTCTCCCCAAACCCCCTATCCCAGAGGCCATGTTCATGGAGATATCTGGAGAACCAAAAGCTGACCCACTTCCCTCTGTGCCAATTCATCTTCCTTTTCCCAGTTTATCAAAGAGATTTGAATCTTCTGATGACAAATTTCAGCCCCAATCAGTTAATTTTCAGTTAATTAATTGCTAACATTGAGGTTATTATGCTAAGCACTTTGCATACATGAAGTATTTAATTCTCACAATACCCATTCTACAGATGAGAAACCTGAGGCTCAGGCAGGTTACCCAATTTGTTCAAGTCCTCAAGGCCAGAATCCAAAAGACAGAAAACTTAACCCCAGAACATGTGCTCTTAACCACTGTGCTATCCTGCTTCCCTCATCTGCAGATTCCTTCAGGACCTGGGAACTGAAGGAGTTTGGGAAAGGGACAGGGATGTGTACTTTTTAATGAAACCGCTTTAAAACTTCATAGTCGTCCATCCATTCAACAGTAGCCTGTTCCTGCTCAACTCTTCCAGAAGTAGACTTTTTAATTTTTTTAATGTTTATTTATTTTTTGGGGGGGGGAGAGAGAGAGAGAAAGAGAGAGAGAGAGAGAGAGAGAGATCATAAGTGGGGGAGGGGCAGAGAGAGAGAGAGAGAGCGCATCCTAAGCAGACTCTGTGCTGTCAGCCCAGAGCCTGACTTGGGGCTTGAGCTCATGAACCTTGAGATCATGACCTGAGCCAAAATCAAGAGTCAGGCGCTTAACTGACTAAGCCACCCAGAGACCCCCAGAAGTATACTTTCAATTAAAGGTCACAGTGTCACTCCACAGCAGACACCTTTCCCTGGTAAGTGACCTCCTAACTAATTCCCTCCACACTGGGTAAGTCTCCTGCAGCTACGTTTCTATTTTATTTTATTTTATTTTATTTTATTTTATTTTATTTTTTAAAGTTTATTTATTATTGAGAGACAAAGAGAGCACGAGCATGGGAGGGGCAGAGAGAAGGACATAGAATCTGAAGCAGGCTCCAGGCTCTGAGCTGTCAGCACAGAGCCCGATGTGGGGCTCGAACTCACAAACTGCGAGATCATGACCTGAGCCGAAGTCGAATGCATAACCGACTGAGCCACCCAGGCGCCCCATCTATGTTTCTATTTTAAAACCTGTCCCCCGAGTCAGAGTGATGAGTCCCAAGCTGGGTCAACAAGATTCCTTCCATTGGAAATCTGAAACTGGGAAGGAGGGAGAATTAGTTTCCTATGGGTCTGGAACCACTATATGCAAAGCTAGTGTAACATGCAAACTCAGGAAAGCCATTTTCTTCCACAAATGAGAGAGAGGAGAGAGGAGGGAAGGAGTGGGAGAAGAGGAGAGAAGGAGAGAGGAGAGAGATAGAATATAAAGAACATGAAGCAGACACACAGAGAAGCTGAGACCAGATAGGGAACTTTTTGCCAGCTTTCCAGTACTCAGATCCAATTCTTAATGAAGCATCCCGATTTCCCTAAGAATACTTCCCTTTTACTTAAGCTGGTCCAACTTGCTTTCTGTCCCTGGTAATCAAAATCCTGATTAATATTACTCAAACTCCTATAAGATCCAGGGATTCTGACACTTCTGTATCACCCCAGAGTCCAACAAAAGACTGTGCATACAATTAATGTTTCGTTCTCCATTCTTTGCCCCATTGTACTTCAACCCTCTCCACTTATCTTGAATCTTAATTCAATTATCTAATTGTATTGTCTGAATCCAGGCTCTTTTCTCTCTGTTTACCTTACATTCTACCATGTGATCAATCTTCCAAAATTTGTTTTCCCCCATGTATTGCTTTCCAGCTCAAAAATCTCCAGGGGCTCACTAGCCCCTAATTGTGCTTCGTGAAACACCAGAGATGTTCCATGATAAAAACAGTTCTGTGGCTAAAGACTCTTGGGATATCTGATTTCCCTCTCTCGACTTTGACACATACATAAGCATATTAAAGGCTTTGAGAAGCTCTGCTTATGAATCATCTACACCACCACCAAAAAACGAAAACAAAACCAAAAACATAACTCAGCTTGAATTGGTTTGATTTAATGTTTCCTTTCTTGGTGTAATACTGATGGTACAAGGGGAAATATCTACGGACTCTTTTTGGCTGTCTGCTTATGTCCCCCATATATGAATTATCTGATTTGATTGGTCATTTCTCCCTCAGCTGCAGCCAGATGCGCCCATGCTTTGTTCCCTCTGTGCCTCTGGCACAGTGTCCCCTCTGTGTGGAATGCTCCTCGCTCACTCCACCTCCAAGCTTCATCTCTATGGAGTTTTCTCAAATCACCCAATTCCACATTGTGCCCATACTTTCCTCACCTCTGAAGGGCCTTGTGATTTGAACCAGTTAGCATTTAGTCATACAACTCTTTCGAATTATATATTTATCAACCCAAGAAGACTACAAGTTTCTCAAAGGCAGAGATCACATCTTTTCTTCTATAATATCCAGCTCAGGACTAGCACAAAAAGAAATATATATATTTGTCCTTACTGAAAAAAAAAAAAAATATATTTGTCCTTACTGAAAAATATTGCAGTTTATGTGAATGACATCAATGGTTGCAGGTATAGGTGCGTTTATAAAACCATTTAGCTCATGGCATTCAGCGTACCACTAAATGGCAATCATTTTTTTAAAAGATTTTATTTTTAAGTAATCTCTACACCCAATGTGGGGCTCAAACCCACAACCGCAAGATCAAGAGTCACGTGCTCTACACAGTGAGCCAAACAGGCACCCCTACATGGCAATAATTTTAACACTAATCGTTATTTTAAGGAGAAGACCAGCAAAACTTATTTTTTTGAACAAAAACAATGATTCATCTGATAAAGATGTATTGATATAAATATAAAATAAAACATGTTTTATATAAAAATAAAATAGATACAATATGAAAATACTAGTATATTCCAGTTCCATTCATTGCCTCTCAACAAATTATAACCTTAGAATAAATTTTAGATTGGAACTATAGATGGTTGGATTTGGGTAGTCCTCTGATTTTACAGATGAGGAAACAAAGATTAAGAATTGGGGCTCAATCATGCAGCAAGGCTTGGAGAAGCAGGAACCAGATTGGGGTGGGGGCGGCTCCTGGTTTGGAGCCCAGGGCTTGTTCCCACTGTTGTGCACTGTCCAGAATGCCAAGTGTAGATTTTGAGAAGGGCAGTTAAGACACATACTGGGAATAATGACGAAGAGGATAGGTATTTCGGTGTCTGTACCATTAGGGAAAGAGGGAGGCATGAGGCTGCAGAAAAGTATTTAAGGAGAGCTAGGACCAGGAAAACTGTAGGACACCAAGCCAACTCCCTTGCCTAGGACTCTTGTGAAAGGTAGCCTTTTCCAACGTAAAGGTCTGTGTGACATAGGTACTACTTTAGAACTTGAATTTCATCTTTCTGTGAAGGATATGCCTAACATTTGTTAGTGTGTACTCTGTACTTTGCTAGGTACTTTGTTCATGCCTTCTCCTTTGATTCTCACTCCATCCTGTGAGGCAACAATTCTCCATCTAAGAATATTCTAGAAAAATGAAGGAACTTACCCTTGGTTGCTTTCCAGGTAAGGGGTTTGTCCCTAGAACTTTTGCTCTTTTTTTTTAAATTTTATTTTTAGTTTTTTAAAATTTACATCCAAATTAGTTAGCATATAGTGCAACAATGATTTCAGGAGTAGATTCCTTAGTGCCCATTTAGCCCATTTAGCCCATCCCACCTCCCACAACCCTTCCAGCAACCCTCAGTTTGTTATCCATATTTATGAGTCTCTTCTGTGTTGTCCCTCTCCCTGGTTTTATATTATTTTTGTTTCCCTTCTCTTATGTTCATCTGTTTTATCTCTTAAAACCCTCATAGGAGTGAAGTCATATGATTTTTGTCTTTCTCTGACTGACTAATTTCACTTAGCATAATACCCTCTAGTTCCATCCACATAGTTGCAAATGGCAAGATTTCATTCTTTTTGATTGCCGAGTAATACTCCATTGTGTATATATACATATACGTGTATATATATGTATATAAATATATATATATATATATATATATATATATATATACACACCACATCCTCTTTATCCATTCATCCATCGATGGACATTTGGGCTCTTTCCATACGTTGGCTATTATTGATAGTGCTGCTATAAACATGGGGGTGCATGTGTCCCTTCGAAACAGCACACCTATATCCCTTGGATAAATGCCTAGTAGTGCAATTGCTGGGTCATAGGGTAGTTCTATGTTTAGTTTTTTGAGGAACCTCCATACTGTTTTCCAGAGTGGCTGCACCAGCTTGCATTCCCAAAAAAGAAATATTTTTAAGAATGATGCACTGAATGTTTTAGGCTAACTCCCTGACAGAGTGACTGACATTTTTTTCTCCATCTGCTCAAGAACAGCAAGGATGGTAAGGATGTTCAAAACCTAATGCCAGGCTTTCTCCGAAGAACACAAGGATGGCTGATTCCTTATGAAGAGTTACATCTGCCATAGCAAGGTTCTCTTAGGTATAGGATTTTATTTCATTTTTTTTAAATGTTTATTTATTTTGAGAGGCAGAGAAGAAATGTGAGTGGGGCAAGAGCAGAGAGAGAGATGGAGAGAATCCCAACCAGGCTCCTTGATGTCAACACAGAGCTCGACCCAGAGTTTGAACTCACAAACCTTGAGATCATGACCTGAGCCGAAATCAAGAGGTGGACGCTCAACCAACTGGGCCACCCAGGCACTACGTTGGCATAGTATTTTAAAGGGTCCTTATTTGCTTGTAAGGGATGGATGTCAGCATGCTTGAAAACAGGGGTTGTACAAGATAACCCTGTCACAGATAAGATTCCATGCTCAGAAACAGCCTAAATGCTCTTCCATATAAAACTGGTTAAATCTATAGAGCACAAAACCATAAATAGCTTTAACAAATCATATTGTCAAAGAATATTTAATGACTTGGGAAGATTTTTATGATATATTGTCAAGTGAGAAAAATTTCCAAAAAAGCATTATTCTATTTTTTTATAATTTGATTAAAAAATAATACTTATGCATTGAAACAGCATTGGAAAGGTGAACTAACATGTTATCATCGGTTATATCTGGGTGGTGAGATCACAAGTATTGTTTTTCTAAATCCCTTCCTATATTTTTCTCGTTTTCTACATTGAATATATATTACTTTCGTAATCAGAAAAAAAAAATCATCCAAAATACAATTCCCTGGTTTCTTTCTTTCCCCAGAATTTGCTTTCACATTGAATATTTCAAGTCAGGTCCAGAAGTCCAGAGAATCCTTTCTATTTTGACTTTGTGCCTTAACCCCTCGTTGGGTGTGGTCAGCTTTTTTTTTTTTTAATTTTTTTTTTAATGTTTATTTATTTCTGAGACAGAGAGCATGAGTCAGGGAGGGGCAGAGAGAGAGGGAGACACAGAATCAGAAGCAGGCTCCAGGCTCTGACCTGTCAGCACAGAACCCGACACGGGGCTCGAACCCACAGATCGCGAGATCATGACCTGAGCCGAAGTTGGACGCTTAACTGACTGAGCCACCCAGGCGCCCCCAGCTTTCTTTTTTGACTATGCATTGGGCTAATATAGGAATGTCTCAGAATCCACTGATACCTTAGGCACTGTTTGGGGTCAGCATCCAAGATGAATATAAGGAGCAGATACTGTCCCCAGACATATTCTGACTTCTCTTATTCCTTTCTCCCCATCTCACTCTCTTTTTCCCTAGAAATAAAATGCTGATGGATACGGATGTTTAAACCACCTCCCCGGGGGCTAAAAAGAGACACGGAGGAGAAGCATAGGATCACACATTATCTCCACAAGAGTATAGCT
Source organism: Panthera uncia (assembly GCF_023721935.1). Lineage (NCBI taxonomy): Eukaryota > Metazoa > Chordata > Mammalia > Carnivora > Felidae > Panthera > Panthera uncia. Next base: position 6,417,556 of record NW_026057579.1, read on the forward strand.
TTATCTACTACTGCCTAAGATTCCAGTTCAGCTGCTCCGTTTCTGTGCTGATCAGAATAATAACCAGAAAGGGGGAAGACTTGGAAGGAGCCAGAGCAAGCCAGAAACGATTATGTTGGAAATGGAGAAAAGAAAAAGGTCAGGGAGGCAGGGAAAGTGCAAAAGAATCAAGAGCTCTCTCTCTCTCTCTCTCTCTCTCTCTCTCTCTCTCTCTGTGTGTGTGTGTGTGTGTGTGTGTGTGTGTGTGATGGAAGCGTAGAGGGTGGGGGAGGGGTATGAGCCGAGAGTGAAGAGGACAAAACAGGGCAGCTGTGAATGGAAAAAAGAGAGGCTACCTTGTATACTGAGAATATATTTACCTGCTTTGACTTTCTCTAATGAGATTGGGTAAATATTTTAACTGACTTAAATTGCATTTCTCTACAGGAGTGCAGTTTCTTCTCCTGTGTTTTTGTGCTTACTCTGAACAACACAGGGTTCCTTATTGTACTTGGTTTACACAAACACGAATGTCTTCCCCATGAATGGAAGAATTCTATAGAGAAAATGACACAGGCTTACCCTATTTCAATGCCTATTGGCCACTCTTTTAGCACTAGGTAGCCTCCAACAACACACATATATTCTACATGATGAAAGGTGCAGCCGAGCAAGCCCCTGTTTGGGAAAGGCACTGCGTGCCTTTGAGTGCCTCCTGTGCATTGGGACCTTGTTATTATGTCTGGTCAAGGGCCATCTTCTGGAGCTTCTGCCCAAAGTCTTTTGGAAACTAAGGGATGCTTGGGTGTTGTTTAGGTATGTTTTGAAGCAAAGTCTCAAGGAAATTCTATTTCTCTTTAGGACAGGTAAAGCCTCCTGCCCCTGCCCCTACTCTGGCCTCAAGCCGCTGGGGCAGCAACACAGCTGATGCTCCAGTGTCTGTAACCAAAATGCCTGGAGGACCTCAGAAGACACATTTAACTTAGTTTATCCTGAGTGCACAGACTCCTTGCATAACACTGGCATCTTCTGAGAAAGGATATGTTGGCAGTTAGCCTCGAGGCTGCAATCCCTGAGGGAAAGGAAGGCATGGCCTCCAGAAGGCCTCTGTTAACAGTGGACATGGTGGGGGCCAGACATGCAGAACTGTTAACCCGTCTTCATCCAATGATTGCAGAATTCTGATGCAATGGGCCCGGACACTGCACGAAACATCTGGTACTGCAACATCCTCTACTGAGAAGGCATTTAGGAGAACAGGAGAAGAGAGAGAAGTTTCTTTTCCAAAGACCTCACTCCTAGGATCCTCTGTTTTTACCTTTATTCCATCTGATGCCTCTCTGTCAAATTGTGTAAATGGCTCCTATAAGGCTGGGAGAGCAGCTAAAAAGCAACTGTCCATGGATAGTAACTGGGTAAGTCAGTGTCATTGCCCTAGGCCTGTACTTACTCTATACATGCTAAGTAAATAAAGTCACTTTATTACCTACCATGTGGGAGATCTCATCTCTCTCTCTCTCTCTTTCTCTCCCTCTGTAATGATAAGCATGCAGTTTGGTTGTTCATTTCAACTGGACCTGACTTTGCTCTTAATCATGCATTGATAGTCAGGTTCAATTGCTCTTGCTAGTTCCATTCTCTTTTTTTGCTCTTGGCCTAGCCATTTCTGATGGCCAAGAAAATCAGTTCATCTCTGTTTGCGTTCTTTTCATTCATTCATTCATTCATTAAAAAAAAAAAAATACATATATATATGTATATATATATATATATATATATATATAGTCTCCCTATCATACGTCAGGCACTGTTCTAAGCATTTGGGATATATTTGTAAACAAAATAGACAAAGATTCCTGTGTGGTGGGGGAGGGAGATATAAATTACACAGTATGTTAGAAGGTAGTAAGTGCCATGGGGACAAAAACCCAATGTTGTGTAGGTTAAGTGATCTGGCATGTTGGGATACAGGGGAATGGACAAGTTTCAGTATTAAACATGGTAGTTAGGGTACCTCATTGGAAAGGTAAGATATAAAGATTGAAGGAATGAGAAAGTTCATCAGGTAGATTTCTGGGGCAAGGGTGTTCAGCTAGAGGGTAGAACTAGAGCAGAGACCTCAGCATGGTAACATGCGTTACCCAGTGTGTTGAGACACAGGAAGGGCAAGGAGGCTGGACTCCCAGGATGAGTGAAGGTGAGAGTATCAGGAGAGAAAGATGGAGAGGTAAGGGGTGAGTGGGTTAGGTAGATAATGCAAGACCCTTCTGGCTGTCGTAGAAACTTCGGTTTTTACACTGAGAGAAATGGGGAGTCACTGAAGACTTACTCTAAAGAAATGGAGGGGGTGGCTACTGAAGGGTTTTGATTAGAGAAGTGCTATGATCTAAGGTATATTTTAAAGGGATCAGTCTGGGGTGCCTGAGTGGCTCAGTTGGCTAAGCGTCCAACTCTTGATTTTGGCTCAGGTCCTGATCTCACCATTAGTAGTTCAGGCCCCCGTATCTGTTAGCACAGAGCCTGCTTGGAATTCTTTCTCTCCCTCTCTCTGCCCCTCCCCTGCTCGTGTTCTCATGAGCACTCGCTCTCACTCTCTCTCTCTCTCTCAAAAATAAATAAATAAATGTAAAACAAAATTAAAGGGGTCCATCTGGCTTCCATGTTGAAGATAATTGTATAAACAGGGACACTTGACAGGAGGCTCCAGTAGTAATCCAGGTGACAGATAATGGTGACTTGGACTAATTTGGCAGCAGGTGGTGAAATGTAGTTGGATTCGGATATACTTTGAAGATAATTAATTCCTATCACATCTGATGTGTGTGTAATAGGAAGTCAAGAGTGACTGGGTTTTGGGTCTGAGAACCTGTAAGAATAGAGTTACCATCAATTGTGATGGGAAAGGCTGCAGACAGATCACGTTTGGGGAAGCGTCTCATGAGTTCCATTTTGGACATCTTGAGTTTGGAGATATGGAGCAGACAGTTGGAAATATGGGTCTGGACTTCAGAGGGGAGGTCTCAGCTGGAGATATAAATGTGTGTCACGGGCGTTTTGATAGTATTTAAAACTACATATCTGTATGAGATCAAAAGAGGTGGATAAAGAAGAATAGAAAGCTGAGGTCTGAGCCCTGGGTACTTCCCCATTTAGAGGTCAGGCAAAAGAGGTAGAATCAGAAAAAGAGATCGAGAAGGGAGGAGTAGTAAGGTAGGAAGAAAACCAAGAGAGTGTGATGTCCTGGAAGCCCAGTGAAGAAAGTGCATCAAGGAGGAGAATGTAGCGAACTTTATTGGATGCTATTAATGGATAAAATGAGAACTGAGAATTGGAGACTGGATTTACTAACACGGAAGTCATGGTGACTTTGACAAGAACAATCTCTGTGGAGTGGTGGGGACATGAGCCTGATTTGGGGCTGGTTTAAGACAGGGATAGAGGAGAGGAGTTTGACAAGTAGATCATTCTTTGAGGAGTTTCATCTAAAGGGAGGCAAACAAATGGGACAGAGGCTGCCAAGGGAAATACGGCCATTAAAAGATGTTGTTTTTTAAGATGGGAGGAACAATAGTATGCTTGTGTGCTGATGGAAATGGTCCAATAGAGAGTGACAATTTGGTTAAGAGAGAAAAAGAAGAGTTGCTGAAGTAATGTCCTTGAGTAAGTGAGATATAATGGTGGGAATCTGCAGAGTTCTCTTCTGGTTGGTTGTATTTTTCCAGTGGAAAAAAGAATCTAATTAGCAGCTGAGAGTGGGGATGGGAAGGACATGTTAAGGGTTTGAGAAAAGAAGGTGTGGAACTGTCATCTAGGAGTATAAGTGAGTGAATGGATCAGGGAAATATAAGTATGACCACTGGGCAGCATTAAGGACCCAATGGAGTTCCATCAGCATGGATTTAAAGTGAAATCAAGCTGTGTAGCCGTGTATTTTTCTCTAGCCACGTTTAGCTGCAGGTGTGGGGGTGTGGAGTAGTCAGAATTTGATTTCATTAGGTCTACTGTCATGCCAGGTGAGCATGACAAAGAAGCAAAGAATTGAGAGTGTATAGAAGGGGGCGGGGGTATAGTTATAGTGACTGACCAGAAATTTACATTAGGTCAGGAGGGGAGTAAGAACATCAAAGGCATGGACCACAGTGAAGGCTGGTGGGCTCAACAGACTTGAGGTCCTGGTGGGGTCAAAGGATGGTTGGGATCAGCAAGAAAGACAGGAGGTTGGGGTCAGAGAGTGGGGTGCGTGAAATTGAGATTATGGAGGTGTTGCAATTATGGATAATCATAACTCTGGGTTTAACGGAGGGAAAAATTATTGGAGAGAGGAGTTGAACAAACTGAGTGGCCTGAGTACTGGAAGGGTCATCTGTATCTACAGCAATTGCCAATAGTTAAGGTGGTATTGGAGGGGCGCCTGGGTGGCTCAGTCGGTTAAGCATCCGACTTCAGTTCAGGTCATGATCTCACAGTTTGTGAGGCCGAGCCCCACATCGGGCTCTGTGCTGATCGTTCACAGCCTGGGGCCTGCTTCAGATTCTGTGTCTTCTTCTCTCTGCCCCTCCCCTGCTCATGCTCTGTCTCTCAAAAATAAATAAACATTAAAAAAAAAAAAAGAAGATGCTATTGGAAAGAGTGACAGTGAACCGGGATCTAGAATAATTGAACAATAACCCCTGGGGGGCAAGAGAAGACAGTCGTGATTCATATTGTCTGATGATGTGAAATTCAATGTGAGGTGCAAGGGTTTACAGAGAAGGGAGAGAATACTCCTAAAAGTGACAATGAAGACCAAGCAGAACACCCATCTTACCTCCAGGCCTAGGATGAGGGCTGTGACAGAAAGATCAGGCCTCGCTTGGGAAGGCTGCCAGGCAGCAGGGAGTTCAGGGGAGACCCAGGTGTCCTGTAGGGAAAGAAGCAATGAGAATGATTAGAGAATAGGTTGAGGACAAGGGAGATTTTGCTAGCCATTGATCATAAAATCTAGAGGCCACAGAGAAGAGTTTCAGGTGTTAGGGAGGGTGAGAGAAGGCCACAGAATTGGGGAAAGACAGGGCCTGGTGGGGATCAGAGGTCTGGAAGCAAGGGGGGGAAGGGGACTTGGGAGCCAGGGAGATTTAAGAACTGGCATAAACAGGGACAAGGAAACAGTGAGGTTAGTCCCATCGGATACAAAGTAGATGAGGTAGCAAGACTGACTGTTGGGGTTCAGGAGGGATTTCTGGGGCTCCTGATGATGGGGGAAGGTTAGGGAAGCTCTCTGAACAGAGTGTGCCTCTGTCCCAGCCTGGCAAGTTCCTCCACCCCCACTCTGTAATTTTTCACCTTTTCCAAATGCTGCACCCAGCAGTTACGACAATTCTGACTGCCATGTTGTCCACTGGTTTTGAAAGAAGTCAGATTTTCCTGTCTCTGGTTACTGAACTTCCTGTTTCTCTAAAAGCCCTAAAAGCACTTCATCACATCCACCCCTCTCCCTGTCCAAGAGTACACAGCCAGGGCTCTGCTGACACCTGTCACATGGGCTATTGCCAGAAAAAGTATGAGTTCAAACAGTCATAGACATGCAACCCTCCCAGATGGGCATTTGGGGAAGGACGAGGCAGCCCCGAGGTCTATCAGTCCACCTAAAGGCTACGTCATCCATTCCCACATCTCCATACAAAACCTCTTTCCCTCTCTGTCTGCACAATAAACTGCTTTGGCAGGAAGAGCTTCCAAATTCAGGGAAGATGGTTTTCCCTCATGTGGTCCACGTTTCAGAGAACACATCTGCTCACCATCTTGGTGAATGAGATCGTGCTTCAGTCCCTGGCTGCCCAGGCCCCAGTTAATCACTTGGTCCCTGTCTTCATTCAGCTCCTCTTCTGGGCTTAGCTCTATCCTGGTCACAAGCCAGACCCATTCCTTTGGGCTCGCTCACAGCCTGAGTCGGCGGCCCTCTAATCATCTCCAGGGTTTGCTTCTGGATGTTACCCAAGGCACTTACAGAAGGAGGATTGGGGAAGGCAGCCCAGGATGCTAAAAAAAGCTTGGTGTTCGCTGAGTTAGAAGAAAGGATGAGCTCCTGGGAAATAGGTGATGTTTCTTTTGCACATCCATGACAGCTGATTGAACAATTTCTCATCTTGTGGTCTTCTAGGACTCTAGAAATCTTCTCTGCTCTGCTCTGGGAAGGCCTGACACCTTGTCTGGGGAAGCCCCACTTTCTCTCCTACCCTCACCTTAATTTACCACAATGAATCTCCCTAATACTTTAAGTATGGTAAAATGTCCATACTGGTATGTGACCAACGAGGTTCAATAGTTACCTCTTTAGTGAATATTTGCATTTTAGTGAAGGAGATGAGGGTCAGCAAATTCAAACCCCAATGGGCCAGGCTGTAGCGGGGAAGACAGGATAGGACAGCCCTGAAGGTGGGAGAAGTCAGAGTCCATGTCAGTGCAGGGAGAGATTTGGGGGAGAAGCTGAAAAAAAAATCTAGATATTTCTGTGCAATCTTCCAATTTTAAATGTTTGGTAGTTAACTTAAATAAAAATACTAGGATGGGGCAGCTGGGTGGCTCCATTGGTTGAGTGTCCAACTCTTGGTTTCATGAGTTTGAGCCCAGAGTTGGGCTCTGTGCTGGCAGTTTGGAGCCTGCTTGGGATTGTCTCTCTCCCTCTCTCTCTCTCTCTCTCTCTCTCTCCCTCTCCCTCTCCCTCTCTCTCTGCCCTTCCCCCACTCATGCTGTCTCTGTCTCTCTCAAATAAAAAAAAAAAAAGCTAGGAAAGTCAGACAAAATAGGTCTTGGGCCAGTGGTCCAAAGTGAGTTACCAGTGACCTATATAAATTTAAACACACATCTGATTCTTTAACGGTTGATTTTTAGTAAAAAGGCCACTTGGGCCTCCATGTGGTCCTGAAATCACACAGGAAGGGCTGGTCCAGGGCTGACCCTGACCTTGGTGACTTATATCCAGTCCATTTAGAATCTTGTTTCTATGGACAGTTTGTTCCTCCATTCACTGGGGTCTTGGAGTTGGTCCCCTGAGGCCACTCAGTTTAATGAGGTTGCACTCAGATCTGCTAGGTGCAGGTGAGTGTTGCAGGAATGTCTTCTTTGCTGTTAAAGGCAGTTAAAGACTGCGGTGGAGTTGTTTCCATTGATGGTCAGAAAGGCCATCAGAATTGATTATCCCCCAGCAGAAGTTCAAGTCATGACCAGTGGAGTCAGATCCCTGAGTTCAAACCTCTCTTCTGCCAGCCGGGTACCGGCTTCCTCATCTGTAAAATGGAGAATGAATAGTGACTTCTAAGTAGGATTTCTTGTTGAGATAGAGCTGGCAAAGCTTCCTTAGCATAGGGATTAAAGAGTATGCTCCCACATTGGAAGAGGAATTGGGACTACATTTTTAGAAGGATTATCTACTGTGTTCTAATGCGGCGATTTAAAGTTATTTTCACAGCCGTATTTAAAAACTGATAGTTCAGATCCATTTCACGCATCATCTTCAAACCTGCCTTGCTCTTGCTAACCTCTCTCCAAGCCATCAGGTGTCTGAATTTCCGGGGGACATTTTTGGTGTCTGAGTCCCTGAGCCTTAGGTGTGAGAACTCTAATAACCTCTTCTCCAGTGAAGTCTCTTGCTATCCAACAGACTCTGCTTCAGTGAGCTGCACCCCACCAAGTCCCAGGCCCAGGAGACTGGCTTAGAAAGTCCCACTAAGCTCTTGGGAACCAGCCTGCTCGGAAAAGAATTCCCTTTCCTAGTGGGACTTTATCCCCTCTTTTAAATCTACTCTGCTTCCAGCCTGTCCCCCCTCACCGCCAACAAAAAGTGCTACCAAAAATTTAAAATCAAGTTGTAAATTGTTAAATCTGATTCAGGTGGTTGCCGTCCAGCCAAAGGCACCATCTGGTCTATCTTGAAAGAGGAGTCAGACTTTCTTGAAGCCGGGTCCCAGCATGGGGTTCTTGTGAGAAGCCTTCTACAAATACCAGAGGAGGGAGGAAGTGTCTAGGATTGGGAATTAGGGAGAGGTATCCTGGGTAGAGGGAAAACCCTTAGGTTGGGCAGTCATGGGGTCTCAGAGAGGGGAACCAATCAGGCTTCTGATACACATGCAGTCTGCCCTTCCCACCTCTGGGAGACCCGCCTACAGCGCCCCAGTGGCCCTGAAGTGCCAGGCTTAGAGAGGGGTGGGTGGCAAGGGGCTGCCCAAGAGCTCAGTCTCCCGGCTGGACTAGGATATTTATAGCACCTGTATTTCTGGGCCCGTCTCTACCTGGATTTATGCGGTCTGTGGCTGTAGCGTTTGTGAGGAATGAGGGGCGCACATCTTGCTGCAAGGGCTGTTCTTGGCCTTGGGACTCTGGCTGGAATGAAAGTTACAAAATCAAAACAAGGGGCCATCTGGGGGAACACCGAGACAGAGTGGCTCTTTCGTGCTGCGTCTGCAAGGCGGTCGGGCTGGTGAAACCCGGGGCTTTCCGACCCACCTAGCGTTATATTTATGGCAGCTGTGGGCGTGGGTGAGGCAGGTGTGAGGTTCCCACCCTCCCAGTTGCTTGGGGCTGTTCCTCCAAAGGGTTAAAGCCTGAAAGAACGTTCTCTCTCTGGGGATCTGCACTTTGAAAGAGGAGCCTGGAGAACACGTGGTGGCCCATCCTCTGTTCCAGAACAGCAAAACTAGAGTCCAAGTCTGAAGACCCATCATCCAGGCCCGCACCTTCAACTTTCCCTAATCAGTATGTGTCTGGCTGCTCTCAGACTATAATGACATAATTAAAACAAACAAACAAACAAACAAACAAACAAAAACAACCCACAAAAAAACAAAAAAACTAAATAGCCGTCCTTTAAGCTTTTCAAGAACCAGAGGGCAAATAATCCATAGGAAGACTGCTTTGGGACCTTCAGGCATTCTGTACATGCACGAGGGAGCAGTCTTGAGCAGGCTGGGCTGGCAGGCAGCCATCCACATGCCTACCTGTAAAGCCAGCCCTGACTGCTCCTTCTGCAAACTAGACTGGAATTAGAGGCCACAGGCAGGATGAGTAGGAAGATCTAGGAAAGCTAAGGGCAGTAGCGATACCCAGAGAAACAAAAACCTCGTTGACGTTTGTCCTGCAAGTTACTTTCCTCACTTAACCTAAAGGCAGCACAAATGAGGAAGCACTATTGTTAGGGTCACCATTTCACAGATGGAAAAACCGAGGCTTAGAAAGGCTAACGGACTTGCCCGAAGGTGACGCAGCAAGTGCCAACTTCAGTTTCAAACTCAGATTCTGGGGACTCCAGAGGGCCGGCGGGGAAACACAGAAGGCGAGAGAGCGGCCCCGCGGGGCGGGGAGAGGAGAGGAGAGGAGAGAAACGGAACCGGGGGCGTCGCGCAGGCCCGGGCTGTTGGAACGGCTGGTTTGGTGGCCCGGGACAGGGGCGGCTGGCCGGGAATCCTGAGCGGGACAGCGGGGCCCGGGCAGCTGCCAGACGCGGCTGGTGACTGGCCCGCGCCGCCCGGCCCCAACCTCCCGGGCGCGCTGCGGTCGGGCAGCGAGCAGGCCACATACCGCGCGGCGCAGAGGAAATGGCTGGAATTCCTCCCGCGGCGCCTCGCTCGGGCCTGGGGCGGGCGGGGCGGGGCGGGGAGGGCGCCCGAGGGAGCGTGCGCAGGCGCTGCGGGGCGCAGGCAGGGGGCGGCTCGGCTCCCAGCCCCCGCACCGGCGGGGACCCCTCCCCCGGGAGCGTCCCCGGAGCTCGTGAAGGGGCACGGGCTTGCTCCCCCAGAGACTCCCCGGGCCAGCCCAGCCTCCTGCCTCCTCGACCTGTCGGTGGCTCAGGTTGTCTGGGTAGGCCCTGTGGGGAGTGGTACTGCACCCCTGCTGATCGGCCATCGGGCCCCTCAGACTCTGGGGTGGCGCGCAACACAGCACACAGCTCGCACAAGACGCCCGGGCCCCTGCGGAGGGGGGTGCTGAAGCTCTGCGCAGTGAGACCTCTGCACGTCCCAGCCTACCCTGTTTTTTCAGAAAGCCCTGGCCTGATGTCTGCAAATGTTCTAGGCCTGGCCTTCGGTGTCTTGCTGCGGAGGCCTCTCTTTACTACAGGCCTTGGGAGCGAGGCAGGAGTTGGCTTGGAAGGAGAGGCTGATCCCGCAGGAGAATGCAGGAGTCTGGGTGCTCTAGTATGAGGGCTGGGGGAGGAGTGCAGGGTGGTAGACACAGCCTGAGCGGTGAATTGGCCTGAGTAATGAGGCTGCTTTCCAGAGTGTGGAGGCATGAGGGGATAGAAAACCTTCTTGGGGTCAGCGTAGCCTGGGAAAGCTCCCGTTCCACCCCTGGACAAGACCACAACATAACTAGGGGGAGGGGAAGATTTGCATGGAGGACCATGGTTTGGGGCCCAGATTAACCTCTGCTAGGAGGGTAGCCCCTGGGGGCTTGAACAGGGGCTGGTTGACTCAGGATCTGTCCAGTCAAGAATAGCATTTGGGGGCGCCTTGGGTGGCTCAGTCTGTTGAGCATCCGACTTCGGCTCAGGTCATGATCTCACCGGGTGGGTTTGCACCCTTCACAGGGCTTTGCGCTGACGGTGGGAGCCAGCTTGGATTCTCTCCCTCTCTCTCTTGCCCCGCCCCTATTTGCGCACATGCGTGCTCTCTATTATTCAATGAGTAATAATTAAAAAAAAGAGGGGGCTCAGCATCCAGCTCTTGATTTCAGCTCAGAGCATGATCTCACAGTGAGTTTGAACCCCTCATCAGGCTCTGTCCTGACCGTGTGGAGCCTGCTTGGGATTCTGTCTCCCTCTCTGCCCCTCCCCCGCTTTATGCATGTTCTCTCTTTCTGAAAATAAATAAATAAACTTTAAAAAAGTAGAAGAACTTTTGAAGAGCTTCTGGCCCTTTACTGGAAACTCATTATGGAGGACTTCTGTATTTATAGCCAGCAGACTGTTTCATCACCCTGAGGCTACTCTCTTCCTTTCTCTGGCTGGTGAGTCCCACCTGGGCTTTCAGCTCCCATACCCTCTCCGTGAATACTTCCTTGACCCTCCACTATATTCTATTCCCCCCAGATTGCTTCCACTGCATACATAATTTCATCTCTCACACAGGCTTGTGAATAATTTGTTTATAAATGTATCTCCCCAGTTAGATAACACCTCCACAAGGTCAATGACTGATTGAATCTTAGTATTTTTGTGGACTTCACTGTCTAGTGTGGTGCTTGCCTTATAGTAAAGACACTATTTAAATGTTTGTTGAATGAATGAATGAATGAATGAATGAGAGAAAGAGGAAGGAATTGGGTGTGCATAGTACAAACAGAAGCAGAGATCAAAGAAAAGCAGGCCCGATGAGGATTCTGCTAGAAAGCTCTAATCTTTGCTTCCTGCATATGGAGAGAATACTATCTAGGTCCTGTTCTGTCCTCTCTCACCTGCACCCCTCAGGTGTGCCCAGTCCAGAGGGCCTGACACCATTACTTATCCCAAATCTCTCTGACCTTCATACTGTGATCCTAATCTTTATCCTAATGCCCAGTCTCACTCTCTTACCCTGGCTTTAGCCTCTGGGTTTGGCTTTGTCTAGATGTGCCCGTTTCCATCTCCTACCCTTCTCCATCTCCCCATCCAGTACTTCCCATGCTGGCCCTCCTCATTTCTCTGCCCAGGGCCCAGGAGGGTCTGATTCCACATAAAGTGGTACTGTCCGCCTTTTCAAAGGTTTGGAGCACAGAAGGTGGTGCCCTGGCCCAAGGCTGGGAGCAGGGATTGGTGGTGACTTTGCTTGCCTCGGGAGTGGAATGGCGTCAAGTGTGGAAGCAGGACAGTGACAGAGTTCCCCAGACTGACCCACATCACTTCTGAGTCCAAGTTACCAGCTTAATTTCTACCCTCTCCAAGGGGCTTCTGAGAAGCCAGACCGAGATCTGGGGAGGGACTCTTCTGCAAGGTCCTGGAAGGAAGTAGGAGCCAGAGGTGGGCCTGTCCTAACGCTCCTGCCCCTCTTCAGGCATGTGTGGTGGGTGGCACTGTAACTGGGGAGGAGAAGGGGATGAGGTATCATTTCCAAGGCCGCCCCTGGACACTCACCCATGAGGAGCAGGCCCAGGAAGCCTTGGCAGACCCTTAATACAGACACAGGCAGACAGAAACACAGACAGCTCACAATGACAGTATCAATTCTGGGAATTTTGGAAGTCAAAACCCCTACATTTTTCACAAGAAAAAGGAACAGATTTTGGCATCTTTGCTCCAGAAACAGGAACTGACCAAGACAGTGACCTCTGATAATCACTTCTCATCTCAGTGCTCAGAAGGGTTCCCTAAGCCCATCTGTTTTCTCCCCAGAGTTCTGTGGACCAGGAATCCCCGGGTTTTATGGGACAGTACGGGAGGAAGGGAAAGGAAAGGGAGATAGGCATGATGGAGGGAAGAAGGGAAGATATTTATTTATTTGTATTTATATTTATTCATTTTTGAGATAGAGAGAGAGGAAGGGGAGGGGCAGAGAGAGAGGAGCGCGGTGAATCCAAAGCCGGCTCTGCGCTGACAGCAGCGAGCCTGATGTGGGGCTCGAACTCATGAACCGTGAGATCATAACCTGAACTGAAGTCAGATGTTCATTTGACAGAGCCACCCAGGTGTCCCGAAGGGGAGATATTTTTGAAGTGGTGTGCCTTTGAGGACTGAGGAAGCCAGGAGCCTGATAGAGATGGGGTTGGGGCCGGAAAGCACCTCATAGGTGCTCAGTGTTTTTTCATCTCTTCATGGACAGAGCATCCATATTGCGTGTCCCTTAGAGATCATGGTTCTTTGGACCTGTATTCTCACAGCACTGAAGTATAGCAAACACCCTTAGCTGTATTACCTCCTCTGCATTGATTGAGGACCTACTACATGTCAAACAAGTTGCTGGGTACTGAGTGACTAAGAGACAGCTTTTTCCATTCCAGAACCTAGAGCTGAGTAGAAGGAGTTGGCATTCAAATAAGAGAGCATTAAGAGAATGAAGCTGACGATAACCATTGCCAAGAGAGAAGGGAGAGGCCGCATCAGGTTGGGGTGGAGTACGAAAAACCTTAAGAAGAAGTTGGCATTTGAGAGCATTTGAGTGGCCTTGAAAGGAAAACGGGCATTAGCCATGTAGAGGTGGGGAAGGAGTTCCTTCCAGGGCAGGAAGGAAGTGCATCAGCAAAGGCACAGGGGAGGTCAGGTGCTAGTGCATCCAAGGCACTGAGAGCATAGGGCAAAAGTGGGTACAAAGGAGTATTAGAAGAAATGGCTGGAGTAGGAGGTGGGGTCCACTTTGTAGAGGGTCCTGAATGCCAGACTGAGGTCCATGAGATTTCTCAGAGGACCATGAGGAGGACTTGACCGGCAATGGCATGACATCATTCTGCTGGCAGCTCAGAAAGAAGTGAGGTGGTGGGAAGGGCTGGGGAGAGAAGGGGAAGCAGCCAGACCCTGTGCATAGATAACTCAACCAGACCACTAAAGTGTTTTCTATTCCCAGCTCCTCATCTGTGCAGCTGACCTAAAATTGGTTCCATTGAGTAGACCTTTGCTGGGGACGGGTTTGCGCCGTAAAAGTTGGAGCCTCAGTTCTCTTATGAGAGCAAACTGACTATTGAAGGTGGCTTCTCTGTTCCTGTGTGAAAAGGCCAGAGTAGTAATCACTGTGGGCAATCAGAGGCTTCCTCCTTGTGGACAGGCCAGTGAGCAGTGCCTGTGCTAACATGGGGAAGGGTGAGACGTTGGGGGTAGCCCAGATCTGGGGGAGAGACAGTCTTCTGAAGCAGCTGGGTTGGAGAGGGGTCTGGAAGGAGGTACTAGGGGCCAGAGGGCACTGGGTGGTGGTCTCTGGGCCAAAAGTTCTCTGAATAGACCCAGCTGGTCCCCCTGCTGGGTCTGGGGCTCTATCCTTCACAGAACACTTCTCACATGGGGTGAGAAGGAACTTTCTCAGCAATAGGCAGAGAGAATTGTATTGGTCGTGTATTTTTAAAAGCGTTTTAATCTATTTTTGAGAGAAAGAGAGAGAGAGAGGCAGAGAGAGGGGGGTACAAAGGGTCCAAGGCAAGCTCTACACCGATAGCAGAGAGCCTGATGCGGGGCTTGAACTCATGAACCATGAGATCATGACCTGAGCTGACCTTCTTTCCTTTCCCTGGATCCCCCAACCCACCCCCCACCATCTCCTACTTCTCCCTTGGAGCATGTTAGCATTTCATCAATTCATTCTATGCATATTTATGATTTCAACCTGCCAGGTTCTGTACTAGACATGGGAACACAATGGTGAACAATGCTAATGATGGAAACAGATAAAGGCCCTAGAAGGGCCTGGAGATCTCTCCATGGCCTGATGAGGTCTGAGATGCTACTTGGCTGGAAGAGGCAGAACTGTCCTTGCCAGTTATGATTTTGTGGCGCCATCTGCTGGTCACATGTAGACACATGTAGAGATTAGGTGTAAATCTCCGCCCAAAGAAATGGACGATTAAAATAAAGAGGGTAACACAGCTACGTACATACCTAAAACATACACGTGTTCACAAACAAATATACATATAAACAAGACACGTAGTCGCAGGTAGAAATTCAGTATCTAGCACAGTTCTTTACTTTTGGAGTCCAATAAGTACAGTTGACCCTTGAACACTACGGTGGGGTGGGGGGAGTCAGGGTTAGGGATTCCTACGTGTGCAGTTGAAAATCTGCATATTACCTTTGACTCCCCCAAATCTTACCTTAATAATAGCCTACTGTTGACTGGAAGCTCTACCATTAACATGAATGGTCGATGAACACATATTTTGTATATGTGTATATATTATATTATTACAATAAAGTAAGCTAGAGAAAGAAAATTTTATTAAGAAAATCAGAGAAGAGGAACACACGGGTGGCTCAATCAGTTAAGCGTCCCACTCTTTTTTTTTTTTTTAAAGTTTATTTATTTACTTCGAGAGACAGCGAGTGAGCAGAGAATGGGTAGAGAGAGAGAGAAGGAGAGAGAGAATCCCAGGCAGGCTCCGCACTGCCAGCCCCTTTTGGGACTGGAACTCACGAACCCTGAGATCATGACCTGAGCTGAAATCAAGAGTCGGAAGCTTAACCAACTGAGCGACCCAGGCACCCCAAGTGTCCTACTCTTGATTTCAGCTCAGGTCATGATCTCACAGAGGGGAAATCAAGTCCCCTGTGGGGCTCTCTGCTGTGTAGAGCCTGCTTAAGATTCTCTCTCTCTCTCTCTCTCTCTCTCTCTCTTTCTCTCCCTCTGCCCCTTTACTCTCCTTGTACTCTGTCTTTCAAAAAAAAAAAAAAAAAGAAGAAGAAGAAGAGAAAATACACTTAACAGTACTGTACTATAATTTAAAATATTTTTAATGTTTTATTTATTTTTGAGAGAGAGACAGAGCATGAGTGTGGGAGGGACAGAGAGGGAGACACACACATACAGAATCCGAAGCAGGCTCTAGGCTCTGAGCTGTCAGCACAGAGCCTGATGTGGGGCTTGAACTCACGGACCACAAGATCATGACCTGAGCTGAAGTCAGTCGCTCAACTGACTGAGCCACTCAGATGCCCAGTACTGTACTGTATTTAAAAAAAATTGTTTTAAATGTCTATTTATTTTTGAGAAAGGAGAGGGAGAGAGAGAGAGGCAGAGAGAAGGAAACACAGAATCCAAATGCAGGCTCCAGGCTCTGAACTGTTAGCACAGAGCCTGACGCGGGGCTTGAACTCACAAGCTGTGAGATCATGATCTGAGCCGAAGTTGAACATTTAGCCGACTGAGCCACCCAGGCATCCCAGTACTGTACTGTATTTATAGCAAAAAAATCCACCTGTAAGTGGACCCTCACAGTTCAAACCTGTGCTGTTCAAGGATCAAAAGTATTTGCTAGTCTACAAAATAAAATCCAAATTCTTCAGTTAAGCTTTCTTTCAGGCTTATTCTTCACTCCCCTTTCTTGCCAATTGGCTGAGTGCTCCATCATCACTTGCCTCCTACCTATATTCCTTCCCTGCCCCCTCTTATTAATTCGTTAAGACCAAGGTCAAATGCCATCTTCCCCCGTTACCTTTCTAGCTAAGATGATGACTTTCTCAGACAAAGAAACTGATCCCATTCACAATTGCACCAAGAAGCATAAAATACCTAGGAATAAATCTAACCAAAGATGTAAAAGATCTGTATGCTGAAAACTATAGAAAGCTTATGAAGGAAATTGAAGAAGATACAAAGAAATGGAAAAACATTCCGTGCTCATGGGTTGGAAGAATAAATATTGTTAAAATGTCAATACTACCCAAAGCTATCTACACATTCAATGCACTCCCAATCAAAATTGCACCAGCATTCTTCTCGAAGCTAGAACAAGCAATCCTAAAATTCGTATGGAACCACAAAAGGCCCCGAATAGCCAAAGTAATTTTGAAGAAGAAGACCAAAGCAGGAGGCATCACAATCCCAGACTTTAGCCTCTACTACAAAGCTGTAATCATCAAGACAGCATGGTATTGGCACAAAAACAGACACATAGACCAATGGAATAGAATAGAAACCCCAGAACTAGACCCACAAACGGATGGCCAACTCATCTTTGACAAAGCAGGAAAGAATATCCAATGGAAAAAAGACAGTCTCTTTAACAAATGGTGCTGGGAGAACTGGACAGCAACATGCAGAAGAATGAAACTAGACCACTTTCTCACACCATTCACAAAAATAAACTCCAAATGGATAAAGGACCTGAATGTGAGACAGGAAACCATCAAAACCCTAGAGGAGAAAGGAGGAAAAGACCTCTCTGACCTCAGCCGTAGCAATCTCTTACTCGACACATCCCCAAAGGCAAGGGAATTAAAAGCAAAATGAATTACTGGGACGTTATGAAGATTAAAATCTTCTGCACAGCAAAGGAAACAACCAACAAAACTAAAAGGCAACCAACGGAACGGGAAAAGATATTTGCAAATGACATATCGGACAAAGGGCTAGTATCCAAAATCTATAAAGAGCTCACCAAACTCCACACCCAAAAAACAAATAATCCAGCGAAGAAATGGGCAGAAAACATGAATAGATACTTCTCTAAAGAAGACATCCAGATGACCAACAGGCACATGAAAAGATGCTCAACGTCGCTCCTCATCAGGAAAATACAAATCAAAACCACACTCAGATATCACCTCACGCCAGTCAGAGTGGCCAAAATGAACAAATCAGGAGACTATAGATGCTGGCGAGGATGTGGAGAAACGGGAACCCTCTTGCACTGTTGGTGGGAATGCAAACTGGTGCAGCCACTCTGGAAAACAGTGTGGAGGTTCCTCAAAAAATTAAACATAGACCTACTCTATGACCCAGCAATAGCACTGCTAGGAATTTACTCAAGGGATACAGGAGTACTGATGCATAGGGGCACTTGTACCCCAATGTTTATAGCAGCACTCTCAACAATAGCCAAATTGTGGAAAGAGCCTAAATGTCCATCAACTGATGAATGGATAAAGAAATTGTGGTTTATATACACAATGGAGTACTACGTGGCAATGAGAAAGAATGAAATATGGCCTTTTGTAGCAACGCAGATGGAACTGGAGAGTGTTATGCTAAGTGAAATAAGCCATACAGAGAAAGACAGATACCATATGTTTTCACTCTTATGTGGATCCTGAGAAACTTAACAGAAACCCATGGGG
>NW_026057579.1:6435335-6535306 GCF_023721935.1 Panthera uncia
GGCATCTTTTGGGATGAGCACTGGGTGTTGTATGGAAACCAATTTGACAATAAATTTCCTATATTAAAAAAAAAGATAATGACTTTCTCTTCTGAATTTCCATAACTTTATAATATTTATCATTTCACTGACTTGCATTTTAGCTATGAGGACATGTGTTTTCTCCTTTTCTACTCTGTAAACTCCTCCAGGGTACTTGACTTGTGCTTGACTCATGTTTGTGTTCCCCCATAGTGCCCGGCACATTGCTTTGCACAAAGCTGGGGCTCAGTAAGTGTTTGCTGAGTGAATGAGTGACACAGTCACAGACACAGAGGAAAACAAAGGTAGTACACAGAAATGCAGCTCTATTCACATAAATTTCTTTATCCTTGCAAAAATGATACACATTTACATGAAAACACAGATATGTGAGTAGACATGCTGTTTACTTTAAGCCCTTTGTTATTTCTGCTGTCTTCATTCTAATCCAGATCTCCACCCCACCATCCCACTGACTGACAGCAACATATTCTTCCCTTTCTTTCTTTCTTTCTTCTTTCTTCTTTCTTCCTTTTTTGAGAGAGAGAGAGAGAGGACACAAGTGAGCAAGGGAGAGAAAGAGAGAATCCCAGGAGGGGCAAGAGAGAGAGACAGACAGAGAAGTGGGGGTCACCTGAAGTTGGGCTCAAACTCACGAACTGTTAGATCATGACCTGAGCCTAAGTCAGATGCTTAATGACTGAGCCATCCAGGAGCCCTGACAGCAATAAACTCTTAACTCCTCTCCATTTCTAGTTCTTTCCTTTCCACTTTTCCATGGTCCTCAAGCTGTACTTTCCTAAAACACCTCTTTGATGATATTATTCTTTAGCTCAAGAACTCCAGCAGTTCTTGTTGCCTAGCATGATAAAATCTGGAAAAAAACTCAATTCTTTCTTTTCTGCTCTCTCTTCAAGTAAGGGAGTGTTAGTTATAACCAGTGAGAAAGGAGTGGAAGTGGTTTCTGGGACAGTTTGTCATTACCTATTAAAAGAGAGAATTGTAGTTGGTGCCACTTGTCCTCCTTCCTTACTGCTTTGAATGTGGTTACAAAGGAACTGCAGCAGCCACTTTGCAACCATGAGGAAAAAAAAAAAAACCAAACAAGCTATTGCTCCTGACCCCACTGAGTAGGTGAACAAATGCTACTGTTTCTAGATTCCTTGTTTATATGAAGAAAACAAAACAAAACACCCGTTTGTTTAAGCCACTGCAAGTCATGTTTTTTATTATTCTCATCTGGATGTAATCCTAATTCATGATTTTTAAATATCCCCCTTCCTTCAATACCCACAGGATAAAGTTGGATTTCCTTAACCTGGTAGTTTTAATTTTTAAATTTTTAAAAGTTTATTTATTTTTTTAAGTAATCTCTGTGCCCAACATAGGGCTCGAACTCATGATCCCAAGATCCAGAGTTACATATTCTTCCAAGTGAGCCAGTCAGGTGCCCCAACCTGGTATTTTTTTTTTTTTAATGTTTATTTATTTTTAAGAAAGAGAAATGGAGAGAGAGAGAGAGAGAGAGAGAGCGCGCACAAGCGGGGGATGGGCAGAGAGAGAGGGAGACACAGAATCCGAAGCAGGCTCCAGGCTCTGAGCTGTTAGCACAGAGCTGGACGTGGGGCTGGAACCCACAAACTGCGAGATCATGGCCTGAGCGGAGGTCAGACGCTTCACCAACTGAGCCAGGATGAGAAAAAGCAGACATAGGATGAGCAAAGGAAAGAGCTTTCCAGGCAGAAGGAGTAGCGTCCACAAAGGTCCTGAGGCAGAGTACTCATGATCTGGCTCCATTCTACTCATACAGCCAGAATTTCCAGTATTTCCAATATTCTTTCCATGGCTACACACTAGCCTAAGCCTCTAGCCTCTCTTGTCTGGTCAATTTCAGTAACTTCCCAATTCATCTCCTTGCTCCTGCTACTCATTTCCTCTAATCCATTCTCCTCACAGCAGCCAGAGATCTTTTTAAAATAATTCAAATCAAATGTCTTTTCTATGCTTAAATCCCTTCAGTGGTTGGTTTTTTTTTTTTTTTTAAACATTTATTTATTTTTGAGACAGAGAGAGACAGAGCATGAACAGGGGAGGGTCAGAGAGAGGGAGACACAGAATCTGAAACAGGCTCCAGGCTCTGAGCTGTCAGCACAGAGCCTGACGCAGGGCTTGAACTCACGGACTGCGAGATCATGACCCGAGCTGAAGTCGGCCGCTTAACCGACTGAGCCACCCAGGCGCCCCTCCTTCAGTGGTTTTTTATTACTCTTTGACTCAAGCCCAAACTCTTCAATAAAACCCAAACTTCTACAAGGATCTGCAGGGTGCAGATCAGTGGTCCTTGACCCCAGACTCACATTAGAATTACCTAGGCAAAAATGAACTATTGGGACCTCATCAAAATAAAAAGCTTCTGCACAGTGAAGGAAACAATCAGCAAAACCAAAAAGCAACCAACGGAATGGAAGAAGATATTTACAAATGACATATCAGATAAAGGGTTAGTATCCAAAATCTATAAAGAACTTATCAAACTCAACACCCAAAAAGCAAATAATCCAGTGAAGAAATGGGCAAAAGACATGAATAGACACTTCTCCAAAGAAGACATCCAGATGGCTAACAGACACATGAAAAAATGCTCAACATCACTCATCATCGGGGAAATACAAATCAAAACCATACTGAGATACCACCTCACACCTGTCAGAATGGCTCAAATTAACAACTCAGGCAACAACAGATGTTGGCAAGGATGCGGAGACAGAGGATCTCTTTTGCACTGCTGGTAGGAATGAAAAATGGTGCAGCCACTCTGGGAAACAGTATGGAGGTTCCTCAAAGAACTAAAAATAGAACTACCCTACGACCCAACAATTGCACTACTAGGCATTTATTCAAGGGATACAGGTGTGCTGTTTCGAAGGGATACATGCACCCCCATGTTTATAGCAGCACTATCAACAATAGACAAAGTATGGAAAGAGCCCAAATGTCCATCGATGAATGAATGGATAAAGAAGATGTGGTATATATATACAATGGAGTATTACTCGGCAACCAAAAAGAATGAAATCTTGACATTTCCAACTACGTGGATGGAACTGGAGGGTATTATGCTAAGTGAAATTAGTCAGAGAAAGACAAAAATCATATGACTTCACTCCTATAAGGACTTTAAGAGATAAAACAGATGAACATAAGGGAAGAGAAACAAAAATAATATAAAAACAGGGAGGGGGACAAAACAGAAGAGACTCTTAAATATAGAGAACAAACAGAGGGTTACTGGAGGGGTTGTGGGAGGGGGGATGGGCTAAATGGGTAAGGGGCACGAAGGAATCTACTCCTGAAATCATTGTTGCACTATATGCTAACTAACTTGGATGTAAATTAAAAAAAAATTACTTAGGATTATTATTTTATTTTATTTTTATTTTATTTTAGAATTACCTAGGAATATTTTCAAAATGATCAGTGGTTGGGGTGCCTCGGTGGCTCAGTCAGTTAAGCATCTGACTCTTGTTTTTGGCTCAGGTGGTGATCTTGTGGCTCGTGAGATCAAGCCCCGCATTGGGCTTTGTGCTGATGGCACAGGGCCTGCTTGGAATTTTGTCTCCCTTTCTCTCTGTCCCTCCTCTGCTTTCTCTCTATCTCTCTCAAAATAAATAAAGATAAGCTTAAAAATAAAAATGATCGGTGGCTGAGCTCCACTTTTACACATTCTGATCTAATATGTATGGGATGGGGTCTGGGGCACAGACATTTTTACAAATTCCTAAGTAGATGCAGAAGTACAGTCAGGGTTTAGAACCTCTGATTTTGACCTTGACTGTTTGTCCACCCTCACCTAGCGCCAGGCACACATATGGCTCCCTCTGCTTTAACTGTGTTCTTCTTTTTTTAATTCTCCCAACAAGCCAAACTCTTTTTGGCTTCAGGACTTTTGTGGATGCTGTTCCCTCTGCCCGGAAAGCTCTTTCTGTTGCTCATCCTATGTCTGCTTGGTTTTTCCATCCTTCAGGCTTAATCTAAATATATCCTGTTCAGAGAGGCCTCCCTTAACCATTTCATTTAAAATTGTCACCCTTGTCATTTTCTTGTTGTAATTTCTTGCTTCCTTTTTTAAAATTTCTTTTTTTAATGTTTATTTTTTTGAGACAGAGACAGAGCGTGAGCAGGGGAGGGGCAGAGAGAGAGAGAGAGAGAGACACAGAATCCAAAGCAGGCTTCAGGCTCTGCACTGTCAGCACAGAGCCCAATGTGGGGCTCGAACCCACAAACCGTGATATCGTGACCTGAGCCAAAGTCAGACGCTTAACTGACTGAGCCACACAGGCACCCCAGCATTTAGATTATTTTTAAGTAACTCAACTATCTGCCCCCACCCCGAGTCTCACTAGTCTTTAAAGAAAGAACAAAATTTAGCCACTTAACAATGTAACATTCACATTGTGCAGGAGGATCCAAAAAAATTTACTAGCGTACTAAGAGGAAGGAAAATATTACCATTACCTGAGAGAAAATTAATGATTATCATACAAGGACTTTAAAAGAGCTATTATAAAGATGTTCAGGGATTTAAAGGAAAACAAGAACATAATAAGAAGAGAAATATAAAATCTAAAAATGAACCAAAGTATCAAATTTTCTAGAACTTAAAAATATAATATCCAGAGTGAAAAATGCACTAAATGGGCCCAACAGCACATAGATTAGAAGTTGCAGAAGAAAATATCTATGAATGTGCAAACACAGCAACTCTCCCAGCTGAAGTCCCCAGAAACCCATTGCCTTGTGGGATAATATCAGCATTCTAATACATATGTGATTAGAGTTCCAGAAGGAGAGAAAAGAGTGAATGTGTCAGAAACATACTGGAAAAAATGTCTGAAAAATGTCCACATTTGATGGAAGCTAAAAACTACAATATCCAAGAATCTCAATGAACACCCAACCTGGTTAAATACGAAGAAAACCATATCAAGATGCCTCATATCATTGCTACAATACAATCATGAAAAGAAAAATCAGAAAAGCTGCCAGAAGAAGACATATTACATATAGAAACCAAAGGTAGGAATGAACACTAACTTCTCATCAGAAACAGTGAAAGCCAGAAGAGAGAAGAATGATGTTTTTAAAGTTCTATCAGAAAAAAAAAAAAAAAATCAACCTAGAATTCCATATCCAGCAAAAAATATCCTCCAAAGTGAAAAGATCATTCAAAATCATTCAAATGAATTGAAAATAAAGGAATTCCTCCCCCCAAAACCCCAAACTTGAGAGAACTCAACACTGGCATAATTCACTACATGAAATGTTAAAGGAAATCCTTCAAATTGAAGGAAAATGATAGCAGATGGAAACTTTAACAGAGAGGGATGAATGATCAAAGCTGATAAAAGAAGAAATAAAAACATGAATAGCTCTATATCTATGAAAGAAACTGCACTTATAATTTAAAAATTCTTTCCACAAAGAATACCCCCACACCAGGTTTTTCTGGTGAACAGGTAAAGAAAAAATAATACCGATGTATCACATTTTCAGAAAACAGGAGAGAAAACATTTCTCAACTCATTTTATGAGATTAAAGAAGAGGTTGACAAATATTTTAGACTGTTTTAGGCTACTGCTCTTTGCCCTTTGTGTCCTTCTCCTCCTTCCTCCTCTCTTCCTTTTTCACAATCCTTTACAATTGTAAAAGCCATTCTTAGTTTACAGTCTATAAAAAAACTGGCAAGGGTCAGACTAGTCCTGTGGGCCCCAGTCTGCCACCCACTGGGCTAAACCACTAGTAAACTACACAGATTTTACTAAGGACTTTGGTAAGGTGGTAGAGAAGAGAGGTATATCTCACACCAAACAGCAACAACCTAGTAAATACTCCCATCAGACACTTAATGTCCAAATATTTTGGGGTTTTCTAAGTATCTTTTTGTTATTAATTTCTAGTTTAACTTCAGTTTGGCCAGAGAACATGCTTTGTGTAATTTTAAGTCTCTAAAATTTTTGAGGTTTGTTTTATGTCCCTCTGATGGTCTATCTTAGTCAATGATTCATGCACACTTGAAAGGAATGTGGATTTTGCTGTTGTTGGGTGGAGTGTTCTATAAATTCAGTTAGATCAAGTTCGTTGATAGTGATGTTTAGATTGTTTATATCCTCACTGATTTTCTGTCTACTTGTTTTATAACTTAATTACAGTCTCCAACTGTATGGATTAATCTATTTCTCCTTCCAGTTCTATCAGTTTTTGCCTCATGTATTTGGAAGCCCTGTTGTTAGGTGCTTACAAATTTAAGATTATTATGCCTTCTTGGTGAACTGATCCCTTAATCATTAAATAAAATCCTTCTTTATCCTTGGTAATATTCGTTGTATTAAAGTTGACTTTGCCTGATGCTAACCTAGCCACCATACTTTTTTGGATGAGTGTTTACACAGTATAACTTTCACTATCTTTTTACTTTTAACCTATGTATATCTTTATATTAAAATGGGTTTTTTGTAGACAACATATAGTTAGATCTTGCTATTTTATCCCACATGACAGTCACTGTCTTTTAATCTGATTGTTTATACCGTTTAGACCATTCACATGGATTTAAATTTAACATCTTGCCAGTTGTTTTCTGTTTGTTTTGTCTGTTCCTTTTTGATTTTTTTTCTTTTTTTCTGCCTGGTTTGGACTAAGAGTTTGTTACCATTTGATTTTGTCTCCATCATTGTTATCATTCATACCTTAAAAAATTTCATGTTGCCCACTGGTTTAAATTGCATGTATTTAATGAATCACAATTTCAGGTTGTCCTAAGATTTAAAATAAACATATTTAATTACTCACAGTCTATCTCCACGAGATATCATATAGCTACATCTGTCGTGTAAGAACCTTACGTTGGTCTAATCCCTATGCTTTCCTTCAGACTTCTAAGCTACTGTCATTCATTTTACTTTTATGCTATAAACCCGCAACATTTTTTACTGCTATTCTGGCTTAGACAGTCATTTATCTTTTAGAGTAATTAGAAATATAGGAAAATCTTTTGTCTTTACTTTGATCTTAACTTTTTCTGGAGATCTAATTTCTGTTTGATACCATAATCGTTTTCCCTGGAGAACTTGCTTTAACATTTCACATAAGAGAGACCTACTTATATTTTATTCTCTTAGGTAGTGTTTGAAAAAATTTTTATTACTCTTTCATTTTGGAAAAATGTTCCACTGTGTATGAAACTCTGGGATGACTTTTTTTTTCTTTCAGCATTTTAAATACATCAGTCCTTTCTCTTCCAGCTTTCATGATCTCCGATGAGAGGGCTACTGCAATTCTTATCTTTGTTCCTCTTCTTACAAAGCTGCCTCTCCTTAGTGGCTCTTCCTTGCAGTCTCTGCCTTCCCTCCACTTCCCTGAGCAATTGTGCTCTGGCCCCCAAAATGCACACCCCACCAGTTAAACAAAAGTCTATCTCCTTAGAGTGAACTTGAACACCCATTCTTTGTCACTTGAGCATCTGTTGGGTGCTCCTGACTCCTGCCACCCTTGCCTATATCTTCATTCAAACATCTTCTAGAATATTCTTTCTGACCATATTTAGTACTCTCCCTGAGAGGAGTTCTGAGAAATGCAGCTTTTTCCATTCTGTTACACACTTATGTAATGTAGACCCAGTGATGAGATCTGAAGGTTCATTGCCCAGCACACAGGATGATTTGATATAGTTTTTGCCTTCTCTTTTCATCCTTCAAGTGTTTTCCTGTCAAGGATTCAATTTTTTAAGGTTTATTTATTTATTTATTTAGAGAGAGAGCATGTACAAGCAGGGGAGGGGCAGAGAGAGAGAGAGAGAGAGGGAGAGAGAGAATCCCAAGAAGACTCCATGCTGTCAGCACAGAGCCTGTGACAATGCAGGGCTCGATCCCACAAATTGTGAGATCATGACCTGAGCCAAAATCAAGAGTTGGATGCTCGACCAACTGAGCCACCCAGGTGCCCTGTTTTTAGTTGTTTTTATTAGAGAAAGAGCTCTGGGTCTGTGTGTGGTTCAACCTGGCAGAGTTATTTTATTAATTCTTCCATCTTTCTTTAGTCTGATTTATCTTGTTTTATTTATTTGTATTAATAATTTAAGATCCTTTCCACTTACCTAGCCTACCTATTTGCAGTAAGTATCCCCTGAGAGACTGAATCTATATCCCTGTGGTAAGAATTACAGGACATGTGGATGGAATACTGTGGGCTTCCTGGGAGAACAGTGAGGAAAAATTTGGAATCAACTGTCAGGACCAAACTGAATGAAAAACGTAGGGGACGAGGCTGTGGGCAGTCTCTCTTTCTGTCATGGTACTGATCGCTTCTGGGGGTGGGGTGCTGACGGACCTTGAGGCTGGGAAGGATTTAGATGTGGGGTACAAGTTCAGAGAGCTGCTCCAGAAGGGAGCTATGAGGTGGCATTAGAGGGTAGTATTCTATGTCCTTCAACTTTGCCCTGGGGGAACATTTTTAAAGTTATTGAACAGAAGAGTCTATAGTGAAATGGAAAGAACCAGGCCACCCTTTGGAAAATTAACACAAAGAGCCAAGCACACTGAGGGAGAGTTTTCTCCACCTCGGCAAGAACTGCAGCATCAGAACAGTGCTATCTTGGGTCCCCCAGGCTCCAGCAGAGAGTGGTATTGTGGGAGCAGGAGGAAATCTTTCATTACTTGTGAGCTGTCTACTGGGGAACAGCGTTCTGATGCTCAGAGGTTCTCCAGTGTCCTTAGCGGAACACCCTGGCCATCACAGCTTCAGTATTTCCATATAGAATGGTTTAGGGGCTAGAGTGGGGAGTTGCAGAGGGACATAAGGCTGAGTTGGCTTAGCGAATGCACTGTGTGCTCGGCTGGCGTGCTTATATGAGATAGTTTTGTGGGCACTCCCACTTTCCTTCACCCAACTGCAATAATGAAAATAAAACACGCTACACGGAAATGCAAAAAGACAAGTACAAACCTATATAAGTATTGTTATTAACTCAATTTATAGGGCGGCTGTGTTCCTGTGAACCAATCCTTTCAATGTTCAACTCTCTCTTAACATTTCATATGCACAGTGCCTTGGGAGGTAGCAAAGAGAAAATCATTACCCCAGTTCCTAGCTGGGGATGAGGAACTCCATGGTGAAAGCTGTGTAATTAAAGAATCTAAGCTCCCTTAGGGGAGCTGCCTAGCTTATCTGTTGCCGATTCTCTAGTGTCTATAGTAGTACTTAGCCCAAGTATGGGTGCAGCAAATATTTCTTGAATAAGCAAAGCTGTAGTGATTCACACTCTAAAGCAACTAATCCTCTATGTTGCAGATGAAGTTCCATTTTCTCTGTTTCATAACCTTGGTTTTAATGTTGGACTTTTAAAAAAGTCTGGACCCCTGTAACGTGAGCCAAGGGATGTTGGTTTTAGGGGGAAAGATAGAGGAGAGGAAGGGGAGGAAGAGGGTAAGTGCAGAAGAATGCACTCACCTGTTAAGGAAAAGTCATAGAAATAAGTTATGTATCCCCAACAGCCCTGCCAGCACCCACTTTCCAGAAAAGTTCAATCCAATTTCACCAAAAAATAGATGCTCTATGTAATGGTGAGAGAGTCTCAATTAAGACCCCCCCCCCCCCCATCCTATTTCTGTACCTGTTTTGGTCAAAGTTCCAAGTGAAACCTCAGATGATGAGAAATTTTCATGGAAACCATAATATCAGGGATGTTTGTGTATTCCCCCTTTCCCTGGACTAGTTGCTTCCGAGGATGAAGAGTTGAGTTCAAAGTTAAGGAGAAGTGGGGCTGAGCCCAGCCTGAGGCAGGCCGGTCTGGGTGACCATGAATGCGAAAAAGCTTCAGACTTGATGGAGGCTTACTGGACTGATGAAGGCACAATCCAGCACAGGGCCTGCATGATTTCTGTTTTCTAGTCTCTTCTTGCTCTATTTCGGAGGCAGAGTGGAAAGCTGAGACTGATTTCTGTCTGGCTGGGGCTGGGCTGCACGCTGAGGGACAGCTGCCTTAGGCCGTGAGGTTGAACTAGGCAGGATGCTGGCCTCTTCTCAGTGTATTTCTCCCTTTTGGCCACCAGATGGCGATACCTCCCTCCAAACAGAACCAGAGTCGCCGGATTCTTGACACAAAATTGTTACTTCTTCTGAGGACGTACAGCTGCCCTGAAGAATTTGGGGAGGGGGGCTTGGCCACCCTGACTACTACAGAGTTGTTTGTCCAATCAACATTTGCTGAGAACTTGCTATGTGTCCAGCCCTGGGCTACGTGTGCCAGTGGGGAGGAGGGAGGGGGTACAAGAAGTGGAGAGCCCTCAAGGCTTCTCCTTCCGTGGCTCTTAACAGCCTAGTAAGGGAGGCAGGAATTCAGCAAATAATTACAAAACCATGAACTCATTTCAACTCTGGCAAGTGTTATAAATGATAAATATAAGGTGTTATTGAGAGCATTTTCAGAGGAAGAATTTGATCCCATTTGGGCTGTCAGGAAAGCCTGCTCTGTTAATGAACCACTGTGTATCCTTACACACCCCTTCACATACCCTGACACACGGACTATCACACACTCCATTTTATTCCCATTTTATCGTTTATGGATCCCCCAAAGCATCTCTTCATACAATCCCGTCATGGACTCCACTGCAATTCCAGATGCCATTTACCCGCTACACCTTCCTCACGTAACCTTGAACAAATCCCTTCACACTTCCTTCCCAGCCTCGACCGTGACCCTGTTGTACATCCCACCACTCGCCCCTTTGGAATACTTCATTACAAACCCTCAAAAGACCCTGGTCTTATTCATCTTTGCCTCCCACAGTACTAGACGGGTAATATGTTCTTGGAAATACTTGGCAAGCCAAAGACCAGATGGCTTGATACCCTATATCACATACTCTATCACAGGCTTGTCATGGCTCTTGTCACAGAGTCAGGGTCTCAGCCCCCAGACTGGAAAGGCTCAGGCCTCTGTTGCTTTCTTCCTTTAGGAGGGGGCTGAGAAGGAAGCTGTTCATCTCTGGATGCTTCCTTGTCCCCCTCAAGTCACATCAGGCCAGACGGGCCCCCTCCCTCCATAAGGAAGGTACTGTTGAGCACAGGCTGGGTCCTGCAGTCTGACTTGGTCTTTGGCACCCACACCCATTAATGGTCACCCTTTTACCTCCTCCTCAGAGCACACCGGGCTCCTGATTATGGGTCTGCCGACTATGTTCCCAATCTGAGGCTTCCCTTTCCCTCCTTCTCTAAAGGTCCAGAGAGCACAGAAGGGAGCATTTGGGGGCTGAAAGTGGTCTCGGGGAACCATCCAGTTCAACCCCCTCCTCTCCCCCAAGCTCCCTCTCCTTTCCCTGGCCCTTCCTGTTTATCTAGTCCTTCTTTGGGGAATGTAAACACACGGTTGCCTTACCTAACGAGTGAGAGCTGTGAGAAGACAGAAAGACCAAGTCTAAATGTCATGCAGCAAGTGAGGAAACCAAGGTCCAGAGAGCAGAAGTCATTTGCCCACAGTGGTCAGGGCAGTGGTCGGGGCACAGCCAGATCCCCCACACTGCATGCAGTGTCCTAGAGACGACCACCCCTTAAGCAGTGTCTTTGTGTGCATTAGCTGAGAAATGCTACTTCCGTTAGGAAGGCACGTCCGAAGTAAACCACTCTAGAGATTGCATTTCAAGATTGATAGACATGGCTTTTGCATTATCTGCTGTTTCAGATTAGCTATGCTGTGGCTTCATTCTTTAGTGCTGATATTGGGGGTGGGAGGAATAGAGAGTGGGGGCTGGGGAGCCAATGTTGAGTCCCTCTCGCAGGCCTCAGGCTCCAGCCTGCAAGACAAGGCCCGAGAAGGACAGGGTGATCCATCCTATATTTTCAGTCCGTCAGGAGATTTCATTGTTTAAACAAACATTTCAGCGAAGCCATCCAGCTGGGCAGTGATTTATGGCTCTGGCTGCAGTTTTTCCCCAACAAAGATAAACAATCGTACAACTCTTGGGACCGGAGCTGGGACTCCTGGTTCTAATAACTTGGAGCTGGCCGGACCACGCCAGCCATCGCCTGGTCTGGGGTTTGGTTAGGATCTGTTCACACTGGTCCTGCGGCTAAGCCACAAACCTTGGGGGACCATGTTGTGTTTGGAAGCTAGACCCATTGCCTACAGGGCAGGAGAGAGTGGCAGGCAGGAGAGAAATGGCTCAGGGTTGAGGCTTCAGGCCCATCCCCCTCTTCCAGGAGGGCAGCCGCGTTCTGCATTCCGCACAGTGGATATTTGGTGGTTTTGGTCAATAGCGTCTGTTCTTCCTTCTTTTGGTAACATTATGTCAGTTTCCTTTTGCGGAACTGTTTCTGGGTGTATACCACGCCCATGTGCTCATAGAATCCAATCAACCCTCGGCACTGAGAGTGGGTATGTGGTCAGGCCCTGCCTATCAGGGAGATACGTTGCCGTGGCCATAGTGATTGGCTCTATATGGACATCTAACCCATTAAAAAAAAGCAAGGCAATGAGGCCTCTGCTAGGGTTGCTAGGAAGGAGGCAGATACCTTTTCTCTTTGGACTTGAATTTGAGATGAGGTGCAAGTATCAGAGACCAATAGAGCTGTTGGTACCGTCTTGCCTCCACAGGGGACAGCCTCTCTGATAACAGAGCCAATACGCAGGAAGTGAGGCTAAGAGGGGAGAGTGAGGAGAGAGACCTGCTTCTCCACCCCAGGAGCCCCTTTCTTGTTTAAAGGTATCCTTTCACTTGTAACTGAAAGATTAACCCATACCCATCATCTGATTAACCAATACCTAGCATCATGAGACCAGCTAGGGAAGGCAGCTCCAGCAGCCTCCAGCCCAGCTGCTAGGATGTGGTGGTTTAGCCAGAGAATAGTAACTCCTTGGTCACCACTCCACCACCGCCACTGCCCACCCCCCACCTCCGTCAATCTGATTACTTGTGTCTACAATTTATTTCAACAAAAGGTTAAGGAAATGGGCGGATGCAGGGATGAAGCTCCCATTTCCCCTGGAGTTCTTGGTTTATTTAGGACAGATTGAGATGTGTGTCTCAGGAAAAGAACAAACAAAGTGCCTTTGTGCAAAGGAAGAAAAGCTCACATCTGATAATTGGGGACCGGTGGAGACTGTGTGGGGAAAGGTGTTTGGGATGAGTTTTGAAAGATGAGGAGAATTTAGGTAGGCAGAGATGGGCAGAAGGCTTTACAAAGAGGAAATAATGTGATGAAAATCAGGGAGGAGGGAAAGACTATTAGGGGAACATCGAAAAGTGGAGTTGGACTGGAAGGTAGGAGATTTAGGGGAATCAGCAGTTGGCAAAGTAAATTGTTAATCTAGACAGATGCCTCTAATGAGAAGCTTGTTTTTAGTTCATGTGGTGATGGCGAGTTACTTAACACTGTTGAGCAGGGCTATGCCCTGATTGGACTTTCTCTTGACTATAGATGGGAGAGGGAGAGACTAAATGTGGAAAAGCCACTGAGGAAGTATTAGGAGATCACCTTGACTCATTCATAGGACAGGGAGAGAGTGAGGGGAGGAAGGGCAGGGAGTGAAAACAGGAAGTTGTTCTAGTTGCTATTTCATTCTTACTCTAAGAAGTGTGAGATTCCTGGAGCACAGCTTAAAGCCCAAAGGTCATTAAAGGAGAGGTTGACATGTTTAACTACATAAAACTTTAAAATTTCAAAACTGCCATAAAATCAAGACAAGGAAAAACTGGGAAAAAATATTTGCCACACATGACACAGGGTTAATCTCCCAAATATATATAAAGATCTTTTATATTTGAGAAATAAAAAAAAAATTACAAAAAATGGAAAAATGTACAAAGGACATCAATAGACATTTCATAGGGAAAAACAATGGTCATTAAACATATGAAAATATAATAATGATAAATAACACATACATAGAGTTTTATATTCACTTATACATTTTATTTTCAAAATAACTATATGAAAAATGTATTATTATCATGATACCCTTTTATTTTTTTGATGAGAAACCAAAAAGATAGGTTAAGTAAATTACCAAAGGTCACCCAATTGATAAACGACTGGGTTGGGATTTGAACCCAAGGAATCAAGGACCAGATTTTGTCTTCTCAAGCTTTATTTTACCCTTCTTGCTCAATACCACCTATCCTAAAAGAAATTCAAATTAAAAATATATCAAAACATCATTCTTTGTACCAGACTGACACAGATAAAAAAAGTTTGGTGGATGATTGGGAAAACTGGGAGGAAACCAACACTTTTGCGTTTTGTTGGTAGAAGTGTGAACAGGAACAATCATTTTGGAGGCAATTTGGCAATATGTGTGAAAGTTTTAAACACACATTTGCTTTGTCCTAGAAATTCCATTTCTAGCATTCTTTTAACAGATGTACAAAGGGAAACACACAGAGATATTTACTGTACCGTGTTCATCATAACAAAAGACTGGAAACAAGCTAAATATCCATTAATAGAGAATTTGGTGCATGGGTTATGGTACCTCCATAAAGCTGACAAGAATAATAAGTCCTATCTATATGTACATTATGGAACCCTCTCTAAGATATATTCAATGAAAAAGGCAAGGAGGAGAACAAGGTGTGGAGTATGCCACACAAAATACGCATCTCCGTTTATGCTCACCAAGGAACAGTGTTGGTCTCTGGGGAAGGGAGCTGGGTGTCTCGGATAGGGATAAGAGGGAGCAAGTTTTTTCATTATACATGTTTTGGTATTGTTGAAAAACATTTCTTAACATGTTCAAGGATCATCTTTTCAAAGACGAAAATTTACAATGAAATATAGTACTGCATGAAACAAAAACCACAAGGGAGGATGTGATTTCCATTTCACTCATTGTCCAGCTTGTCACCTGCCTTGTTCCAATAGGAAGGAAAAGTGGGCTGTGCTGTAGGGTTGCACACAGAACTGAAGGATGGGGAGCCAGGGTTTGGGAGTTTGGTGATCTTTACCAGGGAAAAGATGTCTTTCCAGATGGGCATTATTTTAAGATAGGAAACATGTAAATTCTCTCTCTCTCCTTTTTAAAAAAATTTTTTTTTATGTTTATTTATTTTTGAGAGTGAGAGAGACAGAGCACAAGCAGGGGAGGGGCAGAGGGAAAGGGAGACAGAGAATCCAAAGCAGACTCCAAGCTCTGAGCTGTCAGCACAGAGCCCGACGTGGGGCTCGAACCCACAGACCACGAGATCATGACCTGACCCTAAGTCGGACGCTCAACCCACTGAGCCACCCAGGCACCCCCCTCTCTCTCCTTTTTTAATGTTCCATATATCAGAATTTATCTCCTTTCTTCTTTAAAAAAACACAAAAAGAATTAAAGTCCCTTTTGAAAAATTCCAATCTATTCCAGATGAACTTAGGAGAAAATGATTTTGCTCATGCCTAGGCAGAGTGGTGCAGCCATAGTGGGAACCAGAGAGACTCTGGGCCCAGGGGTTGGCAAGCACTGATAAGCCACTCCTTTCTCACCTCCCAGAGTGGTTCTTCACAAGCCTTCTTTGTGCACCCTTCACAAGGTGCTCTGTCTTCAAGGTGGCCAGTTTGATACTCTACAGGGGGCTTATGGAGGGTCTGAGCTAGGTTGAAGCAAGTGGATGGGGTAAGAGACATGGAGGAGACTTTAGTGTGGGATGTAGGGACTTTTGGGATTTTACAGAAAGGGGGAGGAGAAAGAGAAGAAGGCCCAAGTCGCTGAAGCTCAGAAAGCAAAAACAGTACAAAAACAAGGCTAGGAGGGTGCATTTTATAAGCAACACTGCAAAGAACATCTTTGTAGACTTCTTGGTGCACTTGTTCAATTCTTTCTTTAGAATAAAGTTGTAGGGGAAAAAAAAAAGAATAAAGTTGTAGAAGTGGACCATCTGGGTCAAAGTTTATGTGTATGTGAAATTTCAATTCACATCAACAAATTGCACTCCAGCAAGATTTTTATCAATCTCACCCAGGCAGTGTATGAGTTTCCCTCTGTCCCTACACCTTTTGTCAATCATTTCAGAGAGATTTTGAAGCAGAAGGATGAAAATTTGATGGAGTTAATATCAGACATTCACTCTTCTTCTCAATAAGAGACAAGGTCCTGGCCCGAGCTCAGAAGGAGGGGTTCAGGGGCAAGACTGGGGCTCAAGGAGAGTGGAGGAGGTGAGAAGGATCAAAGCGAGATGGCTCAGAGCAACTGTTGGGGGAAAAATTTTAATTTTTTTGTTTTTAATTTTTAATGTTCATTTTGTGTGTGTGTGTGAGATAGAGCATGAGCAGGGGAGGCGCAGAAAGTGAGGGAGACGCAGAATCTGAAGCAGGTTCCAGGCTCTGAGCTGTCAGCACAGAGCCCGTTGCGGGGCTTGATCCCATGAACCGTGAGATCATGACCTGAGCCGCAGTTGGACGCCTAACCGACTGAGCCACTCAGGTGCCCCTGTTTTTAATTTTAAAAAGAGAATTGGGTGGACAATTCAATTTAACTCTAAAAACATTAATTTAGTGTCTACTAGGTGTGCCAACTATAAGGCACGCAAAAATGAGTAGGGCTTGGGTCCCCATCCCAAGATGCTCCTGTCCGAGAGCAGGTATCGACCTGTTAGTCGAGAATCACAATGCAGCATGAAACTGGGCTGGTAGAAGCAAAGGTTGCAGATGTAACACCGAAGAAAGAGTAACCGCTCTATGAGGTGGAGCCATGCTCTGAGGGAACGCTTAGCAGGGAGGCCAGGTCTGAGTCCAAGTTTTAAGGGTGGGTGAAAATCCTTACTTAGATGCCTGCCACCTAGCATGTGCTCAATCCCCTCCATGTGTGTTGTAATTGAGGTAGGTTAGTTTAACCCTCTTCCAGCTCGTGAACGGTGAGGGAGGTTTTGAGCTGCTTCGTAGGGGGTTGGTAGGGGGGTGGTGATGGTAGTGGAAGGTGAGGCCCTGACTTCCCTCTCTTGAAGATTCAGGTGTCCTGGGACAAGGTGGGGCTGGGGGCAGTAATCTGGATGTGGAGAGATCACAGTATGGACCTCGGTACCGGAGGCCGTGGAAAGAATAGCCGTTGGTGGGCCCATGAGGAAAGACAGCCATGGGGTCCCTGGTGCTGGTGATGGCCAGTGCCCAGGGTTCTGGGGCCAGTGGTGTCCCTTACAGAGACCCTTTGCTGACATGGTCTTCATCTGGTCTGCGTGGGCTCTTCAGGCCAGGGGTTTACTGGCCTCTCTGTTCTCATTACCTTCCCTCCTTCTCCTCCCCTCGCTGTCTCAGAGGAATCTTCACTGTTTATTTTTGGGGAGTGTAGAGGAAGGGTGGAGAGGAGCCCTGCTCTCATTCAAGATGTTTCTCCTAAATAGTTTCATCTTGCCCAGGCTTCAAAGCTTGTATTTTTCCTTTTCTCCCTATCACATCCTTCCTTGAGGCAGAAGCGGTCCAGCCGCTTCATTGTGAATTGGGGTGAGGCAGCAGGGAATTCTTAGAGGAAAAGAATTGGTCATTATCTCTAGAATATTTCCTGCTGTGTTTTAGTAGGTGGTCCTGAGGCCACCACACACCTAGTAGCCCGGGATGCTACCTGCAAGTAAAGTAGTAAATGACAATTGCCTGGGGACCCATCTTGCAACCAAGACCTCCAAAGTGGCAATTTATATTAGCAAAATGAAAATAGACATCATGCTGTGTGGACTAAGCATGGCCTGGGTTCCACTGCAAGCTTTCGTTTTCCCAAGGAGCAGTGGCGGCCGTCGGTGGGAGACTCAGGCTTAGGACCCCACTGTGGTTACACGCCCCGGCCTCAGTGCCTTGGGTCTTGGTCACTTGGTTTTGCCTGCGCTGTCTGCCCACTTCAGGGAGGGATGAATCTGGGGGGAGTTGGTGTCATAAGAAGCAGGACCATGTCATCAGAGCATCATAGGGAAGGAGTGTCATGTTAGCCTGGGATCCCAGACCTCACCCATTTTGTCCAGTTGACATAGAGGAAACCCCATCCCCGGCCAAACTGCAACTTGTGTCAGCCTCGGTCCACCTGCTGACTTGTTTTCCTCCTTGGGCTGCTGTCCCTGAAGGGATTTCAGGGGAGAGGACAGTATGACCCACAGCTGGGGGAGGCACTCACAGGGCACGAGAGGAACTCACGGGAGGCAGAGCGCGAGGAGAGGGAGAATAAGGGCTGTGAAAAGCCGCTGAGCAGAGAAGGGGGCTGATGAAAATTACAAAGTCTGATAATCTTCCACCTTCACAACTCTTCATCTGAAGCATGAAATTTAATCAGATGTTTAAAGATCCTGAAGAAACAAATGAACAAACACAAGAGCAGAAAATGGCATCTGGGGGCAGGTGCAGCATCTGTATTATTATTACAGTGAAGACAGATATCGGAGCTGGCTGTGAGATTGGTTTTGGAAATCCTGTTATGTTGCTATGGGTAAACAAGCCCTGGGGAAAAATTGCTTTTCATTTCCTGAGATAGGAAGGGTAGGAACGGGGTGGGAGGAAGTGGTCATGAATCTCTGGAGACAGCCGTATCCGCGCCCTCATCAGCCAGGGAGAAGTCAGGTTGAAACCAGATGGCAAATATTTCAACACAAAGGACATCCGCCAGTGAGAGAGCATGTCCTGGGTCACGGGGTCCACCTGTCTGGTGCCAACATGCCGGTGGTCAGGGATGGCCACTGAGCTCCTACTGTGCGCTCAGTCTGTACTGTTGTGGCACACAACGTAGGTCGTTCACATTGTATTCCAAATGAATGCCATTTCCTGGAGCAGGTCCCAGTTATTATTGTTGTATGACAAATCGCCATAAAACTTAGCTTTTAGAAGCAACACTTTACGATTATTTTTCACGTTTTTGTGAGTTGGCTAAGGCTCCGTTGGGTGGTTCTCATTGGGGTTTCTCATATGGTTTCAGTCAGATGTCTCTGGCACTGTAGTGCGTCAGTGAGGCTGAGTGATCCAGATGGTTCACTCAGTTGACACTGTTGACAATGGCTGTCCACTTGGGGTTCAGCCAGGGGCCGTTGACTTACGCGTGGCTTCTCCATGTGACTTGGGTGTCTCATAGTTTGATGGCTACTGAGAGGGAGTGTCCGAAAAGCAAATGTTTGAGGGGCCCCAGCAGAATTTGCCAGGCTTCTTATGACCTCGTCTTGAAAGTTTAAGAATGTCATTTCCACTGTCAAGTCCAGGTTCAAGGGAAAGGAATTAGACTCCACCGTTGAATGTGAGGATGGCACGTGGGCACAGGGAGGTAAGGAATCGATGGTGGGATGTTTGGAGACAAGCTACTGCTCATACCACAGAAGACCACTCAGAAGAGTCCTGTGCTTGGTTTAATTATCTGTCATCATCATTTTGAAATTTTTAGTGATTTGTAACAAGGAGCCCCTATTTTTATTTATTGCTTTATTGCTTTATTTATTTATTTATTTATTTTTGCACATATAAATCAATTTGCATTTTTAATTTTTTTTTAACGTTTTATTTATTTTTGAGACAAGGAGAGACAGAGCATGAACAGGGGAGGGTCAGAGAGAGGGAGACACAGAATCTGAAACAGGCTCCAGGCTCTGAGTTGTCAGCACAGAGCCCGACGTGGGGCTCGAACTCACGGACGGCGAGATCATGACCTGAGCCGAAGTCGGCCGCTTAACCGACTGAGCCACACAGGCGCCCCCAATTTGCATTTTTATATACCAGCAAGGAACAATCCAAAAATAAAGTGAAGAAAAACAATTCTCTTCATAATAGCATCAAATAGAATAAAATACTTAAGAATAAACTTAACAAAAACCTTTTTTTAAATTTTCTTAAATTTTTTTTAAATGTTTATTTATTTTTGAGAGACAGAGAGAGAGAGAGAGAGAGAGAGCATGGATTGGGGAGGGGCAGAGAGAGAGGGAGACAGAATCTGAAGCAGGTTTCAGGCTCTGAGCTGTCAGCACAGAGCCCAACGCGGGGCTCAAACTCACGAACTGTGAGATCATGACCTGAGCCGAAGTTGGACGCTTAATCGACTGAGCCACCCAGGCGCCCCTAATTTTCTTTTTTTTTAGTTTTTTTTCAATTTATTTATTTTGAGAGACACAGAGAGAGATTGAGAGAGAGAGAGAGAGAGAGAGAGAGAGAGATTGAGCAGGGGAGAGGCAGATTGACAATCCCAAACAGGTTCTATGCTATCTGTCAGTGTGGAGCCTGGTGCAGGGCTTGACGCAGGAACTGAGAATATGACCTGAGCCGAAACCGAGTTGGACACTCAATAGACTGAGCCATCCAGGCACCCCAGGAGCCTCCTATTTTCATTTTGCAGCAGGCCTTGCAAATTAGGTAGCTGGTCCCGTCTAGGACCCGTTGTGAAGTATTTGTGCCCTGTGGTGAGGGGTGGGGCTTGTGCTGGGCTCTGTGCCTATGGAGAACTTAGAAGTGGGGACACAAGACTTATGGAAAACACTGAAGCTAGTAAATGACAATGTCTCAGCAGAAGTTAGGCTGTGATTGCCAAGGAGGGCCAAGGTGGGGTGGAGAGGATCCTTCCATTTTGCATGTTGGCTTGGGCTCTTGCTCAGACTCTCAACCCATGTTGGGCAAAGCCTTCCTTCTCTCCCTGGAATTTTAGAAATGTCCTCTTACTCTCCCCACCCTACCTCTTCTCTTACCCTGATTCTTAGAACCTTTGTGCTGAAGGTCTTGTAGGGAGGGGCTATCCACATGAGGACTGGCTCCTAGGGTGGGGGTAGAGGGGAAGGGGAGACTCAGAGGCACATGAGCCTAATGCCCAGCTCAGGCTGAAGATCTTGAATGAGTCACTGGAAGATGCCTGAAGGTAGCTGGGCCAAATGTGGTCAGGGTTTCTGGGAGGAGATGGAGGGATAGGGGGAGGGGGCTCACTGGTCTCCCTTAGGAAGCATGCTGAGTTCTCTGGTGCCCTGGACAATGCCTCCCTCAGTCAGATGCCTCACTATTTGGCAAGGCACAGGGCATGCCTTTTTTCCAGGGTAGGCAATGGCTCAAAGCACCCCCCTAGTGCATAGACTGAGCCCAGCCCCTAATTAGAGCACAAAGCCAGACAGCCCCTGAGGGAGGGCACCACCTCTTTACAAACAATGCCCAGTTTCCTTCAGGGATATTTTCCTGCTGTGATGAATGTGCAAAATAACCTTTTATTTGTGCATGTTAACAGGGCATCAGAAGCCGATGACCCATTTCTATCTTTGTGAGGCTGAGAGGTCTAAGGATGGGGCTGCTTCTTGGGAAGGTGGTGATAGTATTTCCCCAAAACAGAGACACTTACAGCTGGCCCATCCAAGGCCTAGTGGGCCATTGTTCTTGGCTGGTGCTAGTCAATTGCCTGTTCACTCTCAGATTGGTTCCTTGACCTTGGTGGGCCGTTCCGTAAGAACTGCATTTCCCAGTCTCTTTGCCTTTTGGCTTCCAGGTAAGTCCATTCAATGAGGGGGGCAGCGTGGCCTGGCAGAAGATTAGAAGATGGTAGGAGGGGGAAAGGTGGGGTATTTCTTTCTGCTTCCTTTGGTGTCTTTGGCAGAATGTAAATCAATCTTTGCATGGCTCCAGCTCACATCAATGACCCCTCTTTCTGTGGTTGCAGTTCCCTCCGGACAGCCTTGGCTTTGACCCTGGTAACCCCACTTTCTCACTTTGCTTTCTGCCTCTGGCCCCAGAGCAGAAGTGGGTTCTTGCTGTTGCTCCTGTCTGGATTGTCTTATCATTCCTATGT
Source organism: Panthera uncia (assembly GCF_023721935.1). Taxonomy (NCBI): domain Eukaryota; kingdom Metazoa; phylum Chordata; class Mammalia; order Carnivora; family Felidae; genus Panthera; species Panthera uncia. The sequence goes on from NW_026057579.1 coordinate 6,457,100, forward strand.
GGCTTCTTAGCTCTTTATCCCCAGTGTAACCTCTTTTCTCTATTACGTTTCCTCTGACTGATATCACTGGTCATCTGCCTTTTATGTACCCGGGAAGTCCCAGAGGTGAGGAAGGGTCCTGTGACCTGGCTCCGGGTGGAGTCTGCAGAGCTTAGCTCCAGGTGGAACCAAATGTTATGCCTACAGGCAACTGTATTCTAAACCTGAGAGCAAACTGAGAAGGCAGTTGGCCTGCTCTCACCGAGTTCAGGTCACTAGCACTCCTTGGACCACCTTGCTAAGGAAGAAGAGGCCCAGCCGTGGCAGGTAAAGGGATAGTATGGCTGGTGTACACAGAGGCTGGGGTGGGGGTGGGGATGCTCTAGTGACTGCTTTCTGCCCTCATGAGGTCCTCTGATGGGGTGCTCACTTTCATTGCTTGTGCTTTTATGCTTTGGAAGCTAGCAACTAAGGGTATGTGTGTGGGTTGAGAAGCAGTATGAATATGTGTGTGTGTGTGTGTGTGTGTGTGTGTGTGTGTAAGGCTTAGGGGCTAATGTGGATGTGCAGTGTGAATTATACTGGCTTGCAAAGATGAATATGGATTAGGTTCCCATATCTGCAAGGATTATGGGTCTAGCGTAGGTGAACCTCAAGCGTGGCTCCCAAGGTCACTTGGTCTCCAAGACCAAGTCTTAAGCGTCATTGGTAAGACATGGGTCCAGAACAGAGTTTATGAAACTGTTGTTAGCTGGGCCTAAGAAAGAGACACATGGGAGCCGAACCCAAGGCAGGGGTTATGGGGACCTTCACCTTCCTTCCTTTGTTGGGGTCTAGCTTCCTCCAGATGTATTTACCACTGCAGGTCCCTCCACTGGGCCTACAGCAGAGGCCTATGGCCAAGTCACTTGCCAGATGGCAGTCAGGGGAGCTGTTAGTCCCTGATGGGCTAGGCTTTTCATTAAAAAAAACCTGACCCTATCTATTTTGGTTCTTCCTTATCAGCAAGTAGGATCTGGGGGAGAAAAAATAGGCAAAGGGGTAAGAATCAGGAAAACCGGTGTAGTACCTGGACAGAGGAAGAGAGAGAGAGAGACATTACACCATGATGACCTTCAGCTTCTCTCTCCTGCACCTTCACCATGGGAACAGCACAGTCTCAGGCCTGCCCTGATTGCTTTGCTGATTAGACCGGCCTGGGCCCAGGGGTCAGGAGTCAGGCTAGACCACCGTAGAACCTACTCCGCAGTCTTTCTCCCCTTCTCCAGGCTGGAGGCCAAGTTCTAACAATGCCACTCCCTCCCCCCACCCCCCGGCCCACCTTTTTTTTTTCTCAGCCCGCAGCCTTGTCTTGCTAATCTGTCCATCCTTCTAGGCCCAGGGCCCTGCTTTGTTCACTCTGGCCTCTTCCCTCACTAAAATCAGCCTTTGGTGGGTCCTGGAATCTGCTGACAGACCTTCCTGATGCTGCGTGCCTGCTTAGATTTTGGAACACCCCTCTGGAATTGCCCATTGCTGTGGCCCATCTGCTGGTAGGGACACCCTGTTACCAAATGCTGGAAGATCTGCCATCCCCTCCCCAGCCGCTGACTGGTGCTGAGCGGCCACCTGTTGTCTGTTTCCACACCCTTGCACACTGCATTCTGCCTGTCACTCTGGACGTCTGCCCAGCAGCTGCAGCTGAGGCTGTCCTGCCAGCACCTTCCCCAGCCCGATGGGTGGTCCTGTCCAGTCCTGGCCCTCCCAGTCTGCCTCATCTGCTACATGCACTGAGCCACATCTGGCTGAATATATTGCTGGAGTAGCCTGGATGGGCCTGGATATACTGACCCCCGGAAAGATGGGCATTGTCCCTCAGGACCTCTTGGAGAGGGTCAGGTCTGGAACCCAATAGCACAAGACAATAATGATGATAACCGCTAATGTTTACTGAGGACTTACGAAGTGACAGGCTCAATGATTTACCAACTTTATGAATGCCTCACAACTACCCTGTAAAATAAGTATTATTATATTCCCTTTTCACAATGAAGAAACCAATGCTACATGATATAGATGATTCCATGTTAAGGTCCCACAGGGCATGATTTATGGAGCTAGGATTATGCACTTCTGCTTTTTGGTCCTGCTTTCTGGGCACGAGGAAGACAGAAGAAGAGAAGGTGTTTTCAGCCTTTAGGTTACTAAGGCCCAAGAAAGCAGAAGGGAGGAGGATAGACTGGACAGGTCTATCCATAGGACAGGATGGACAAATGAGTAGACTCTCCTTCCTTGTCCAGATAACCATGACACAAGCTGATGTGGGATCAGGAACTTTCCTTCAAAGGGTAGAGATTGTGGGTAATTGCTTGCCACGTCTTTGGAAGACTTTGGCCCCCAGTGGGAAAAACCCATATTTGCGCTGGCTTCTGCCACCAGTTTCTTGTATTGGGAACACAAGATCCCATGAGTCCTACTGGACTCTGCAAACTGTGGTGATTGGCAACAGGGTTACAGCTGCAAAATGGATCAGGCTTTGTGGGGTCCCGAGGTTGGTCTTGGGGTCCTACCATCATCACAATTGCCCAAAGTGTGATTTTCAGATAGTCCAACTCATTCAAAAGGAAATTCTGCCTTTTGGTTTTGCCAAAGAGGGAGATGTTTCAAAGGGGACTCTGTGGTGAGGAGTCCCATTCTGAGGGTGCCATGAGGGCCAGTGGAGCCCAGGCATGATCTGAGTGACACAGGTGAGCCTCACATGGTGGGGCCACGTGTGCCACTGCCTCCGCTCTGGAACCTGCAGGGTCCTCCATGCCTGGAATAGTCTGGATCTGCTGACTTGGCAAAATGGAGGTGGGGCTTGGTCCACATCTGGAGGGGAGAGGGAAGGAGCCCCCAGTTATTGGGCCGTGGAGGGGCTTGCCAGCTTTGCCCACAGCCCTGGGCTCCCCTTTTTTTCCCCTCAACCACAAGAACAGTGTAATTCTCCTCACGTTAAAAGTAAACATCTGGCAGCATCTGCAGCGCTCAAAATAAATCAAGAACTAATAGGAGGCGTTTGCAACCACAACAGGTCCTGGATAGGGAAGGAAGGGATGGTTCACTATGTAAAAGCCAGAGCTGGCTATTTACGGAGCCTCAACTCATTTGTTTCTTGACCGGTGGTTAATGAGTTGATCAGTCAGTGCACAAGCTCCCAGAAGGTCCTGCCGGTGTAGTTTGTTTGCTGTGGCTCCCAAGGCAGCAAGGACATCACATTAACCTCGTGAGGCCAGATGGTCCATGGTGTAGTAAAGGCTGGGAATGATGGTTTCCTGAAGCGTTAGCTGCCCCTTGCTGCAAGTCCAGGGTCAAATATCCAAGGACCTGTGAATAGTGGGAAAATAGTGGTGCAACCCTATGGGGTCACTGCAGGAAACAGGCTATTTTGCAGAAATGGAGCTCGCCCGGGCCCCTTTATGAGTGGTCAGAAGCAGATGCCAGTGTGGAAGCAGGTAGGACCCCTCCATGGTCAGCTGTGGTGCCAAGAGGAGCTCCCAGGATTGAGAGGGAGGGGGAAGCAGAGGGAGCGGAGACAGAGCAGAAGAGGGGGCTACATCTTGGGTCAACCCTCTGAAGCCGGTAACTGGTGTTGGGGCAGCGGTATTGGAAGAGACAGCAATAAACACACTGACTGCTCGAGTCTGATCGACAAGCTGGAAACAGCCTGGGCCTGGCTGGCACCATCTGACAGCTGTGAGGGGCTCAGGGATGAAATCGGGCATCAAATCCACTCCTCACGGCACACTGAGTGCAAGCGACAGACGGAAAAACAGATTAATATTAAAAATGTCACCAGCTTTCACGGTTGGGCGAGAGAAACGCTTCCAACTAGGGACAGATTTGCAAGACTTCATAATCCTGAGGACTAATATCCTTCATCACCCTCATCAAACAGCCAGAAGTGGTGCAGGGCTCACTGAAGAAGAAAGAGTGAGTGGGAGAACATGGGGAAGGTTGGGATGCCTAAATGCTCGGAAATCAGGCAGTTGGCTATAACTTCAGAAATGGGTTTTATACTGGAGGTCACAAACTGGCTGCCAGCTGGCTGAATCCAGCTTGTAGACATAAACTAGGTGGCCCACAAATATCTTTATTTTTGAGTTTGAACTAGAGGCCAAAATACACAAATCACGAGAATCACACACACACACACACACACACACACACACACACACACAACTCTGATTCTCTTGAAATACCTATGGGCTCAGGCCTGAGTTCTCCAGATGGCATCAGGCACCACAGGCTTCCTTCCTGCTGGCTTCTACAGTCATTTGTGATTCTAACTCCTGTATTAAGCCATCAAGTACTTTTTATGGATCAGGGGGTTAGCAGGGCTGACTTTCTGAAAGTCCAAGTTAAATGAAGCTTATATAACAAAATGGGAGAGAGATTTTGGTCTTCCTTTAGGTGACAAGATCGAGCTACTCCTTTAATTGATTGAAACAATCATCTAATCAAAATCATTTTTTATTAAACAACAACATGCAAGAGAAGTTTATTAAAAAAATGTTGTTTAGTTTGTCACCCTTACAAAATTTTTAGCTGTGTGTATTTCTTCCAGTCTTTTCACATGATTTTTTACACAGTTGCATACGTGGGTTAGCATCCTGCTTTTTGCACTGAACACTGTAATGTACATATTTTATCACATTGCTATATAATCCTCATTTTTTGTTATTCTACATAATGTTTCAAGGAACATCTGCATGTATTTGGGTCTTTTTTTTTGTATTTTGAAGTATTTGCTCAGAATATATTTTCAGAAGTAGCATGAGTGGGTTATATAATAACTTGCATATTAAAGAGTTAACCTGTAAATTCCTATCCCTAAAGTACCCTGTATAAATCTCTTCATCTCAGCAAATTGTTGGAGAGGCTGTAGGAAAAAAAAAGTCATTTCAGCATATGTGATAGGATTGTGGGTAATTTAAAAAAAAAATTCAGCATGTGAAGTCCATTCCGGGAATAGCACTATCTTGAGACCCAAGTCAAATAGTACTAAATGTACTAAGCAGAGGCCTATGTTTAAAGAAGAAACTCATTTGCTCTTAATAACTGCAAAATTCCACATAGCTCAATGAGGGAGTCAGAATACTCCACAGAGAGAGCATCAAAGTCTGGTTCAAAAAGATATGGGAGGCCAAGATACAAGACAAACTGTCTTTCCCCATTAAAGCATCTTTGTGCCCTAAGTACAATAGTCATTTCTTAGAACAAGGGCTGCTTTTAAAATTTTTTATTGATGGGAGAAAAAAAATGACTAAACAAGACCAGAGCATTTAAAGGTATTTTATACCCTATAAACAACCTAAAGAGGGGCGTAAACAAGGTGATATGTCATAAAATGAAATGTGATACAGATAATCTTACCACTATCTTCTGTATGGGTTCAGATGACTAACAGTGCCCGAAATCTCCAAGTAATGGAAAGGAAGCACACTGTGTATTTTATTTTCATTTTGCCTACACATCTTTCCCCAAATAAATGAGGGGATTGACGTTATGGGAGGGGAGGACAAAATGAGAGCCTTCTCTAGAGATGGACCTCCTTGCCGAAGAACCGAAGGGTGCCAGAGGGGCTTCTGGGAAATGGCCCACAAGTTTTGTTTCCACGCCGGGCATGTCGGCAGCACCTCTCAGGGCAGGATTACAGAGCACTTGGGCGGACTCCACCTCCTGTGGGAAGGCAGCCTGACTTTGGTGAGGAGAAATCGTGCCTCCCTAATCTACTAGAGCTCTTTGAAGGGCCAAATAAGTGTATGGATAAGGAGGGAAACAGTAGACACACTCTATTTACACTTTTAAGGAGCTTCTGACAGGCTCCATACCAAAGCCTGTTGAGTCGCCATGGGAATGGGGGGAATGTCTGGTGACAATAGGGAACCGGCTTAGAGATAAGAAATACGGAGTAAGGATAAATAGGCCTTTCTTTGGATGGAAACGTGTTGACAGTGAGGCTCCTGGTGGGGAATTGAGGCTCCTGAGGGAGATGAGGTTAACTTGGCTCTTAGTGATTTGAGACGTGACCATCAGCCCTCTGCTTTCACAAGCGACTTGTGGAAATTGGCTTCATTGCCCTGTAGTCACAGCTCGTATATTACCGTGGTGTATTTGTGACATCTCTAGTGATGTTTTGGTGACACCTCTAGTGACACTGTGGGCCCTGAAAGGCAGGGGCATGTCTGATATTTCAGTATTCACTATGATGATTAGCACTTAAATATTCTGTGGCTTGAGCAGTTGAGAGAGGAGTGAGAGTGTACATTGAAATTGCCTGGCTCACCAATGATGCTGAGCTCTTCCATGTGGGGAGATGTCAACCAAAAACTGTAAGCTGCAGGGAGACACGGGACACTCGTGCGTAGTCTGATGTTCACCGTGGGCAAGGGTCGGTCGGGTAAAGCATTAAGTGAGCAATAATTCAAATTGCACTCTGTTTTTACTCTAAATGGCACAGACAGTCCATGTAAATGTGTGTTGAATTATACATCAGTTTAGAGAATAATAGTAAAAATTGTGCTTTTGAGGATGACAGATTTAAAGCTCTCAGTGACAGCCCAAGAAAGGGTTTTGGGTCGCTACAATCCAGGGCTTCTTAACCTAGTTTTCATCATTGCCCTCTCCCTTGCCAAGTACTCTTGTGGATACTTAAAAAAAATTTTTTTTAATGTTTATTTTTGAGAGAAAGACAAGAAGAGACAGAGCATGAGTGGGGGAGGGGCAGAGAGGGAGAGATGGAGACACAGAATCCAAAGCAGGCGCCAGGCTCTGGCTGTCAGCACAGAGCCCGTTGTGAGGCTCGAACTCACGAACCGTGAGATCATGACCTAAGCTGAAGTCAGATGCTTAACCCACTGAGCCACCCAGGTGCTCCTCTTTATGGATACTTTTATCCTAATTGCACCACCCCCATGGGATTTTAATAGCATAGTGTCTATCTGGGAGGGCCACCAGTCACTGGGATATCTGAGATTTTTTTTCATGTTCCAAGAGCCAGGTCTTGTCTCCTTGGGGATGATCACAGCCCTCAGGACAATGCATGCTCTCGAGGACTCCCTGACAATTACAGACCTCACACCAAGGTCCCTCTGGCTTCAGGTGGGTTTGACCGATGGAGAGCATCACAGGAGGTGGGGATTTAGAGGGGGCGGGGAGGAGGGTAACAAGAGCGTACCTGGTCTTCTGTCTCCCTCCTTGTGAGGTCACCCTGCCTGGCCATGTCCTTTGGTCACTTGACTCCTTCCAGGTTCTCCTCTGAGGTCTGGTAGCAGATTATACTCCCTTCCCTTGGGTAGAGTTGGTAACACCTCTACTGCTATTAGCCCCAGCTTACAGCCCTATCCCTTAGGGTTCCCCTGTACCCACACATTTGTCAATATATCTTATGTTCAGTGTGTTCTCCATTTCCTGTTGGGACCCTGAATGATAGAGGGGGGAGGTCTTGTCACTACATCTCAGGAGAAACACTCTGGAGCTGAAAGGAGACCAGCAGAGGGTAGGTGAGTGATTGGGGGTGAGGGACTACATAGGATGGGGGAGAAGGACAAGGGATCACAGTCTTAAAAAAGGAGGCTGAGATGGGTCTTGTTCTGATTTATGGAATGGGGTGGGAGAATGAACTCCTTGTACATGGTCGTTAAGGATCCTCTAGAACTTAAGAGGTAATTTTCAGAAATATCGTGGTCTGTCCCCTTCACATAGATGGGACTTAGGTAGCATTTTCTCCACCTGATGGTGCAGTATTGGCCTGGATTCACAAAGAAGTGAACAGGGGAAATAAAAGTCCCTGTGACCGACCACAAAGGGGTCCTTAAAAAAGGTCAGGTTCTTTGGGGGCATCCTCACCCTTTGGGGTTGAGCCAGAGAGGCAGGCCTGGTCTCCTTAAGTTGCCTTTTGGGTTTTCTGTCAAAGGCAGTCGTGGGTCTGGGAACCCTTCCCAGTGGAAGTGCAGGTCTGAGTGCATCAATGATCTGGGTTCAGGGGGACGCTGTGCTCCCCCGTGAGACAGAGGGTGGAGGGGAAAGAATACGGGCTTTCGGAGGCTTGCATCCTGGGTCTTCATCTGGGCCACCACCCGTTTCAGAGTTGCCATGGGGATTAAATGAGAAAGCGCATATAAGGCAGCCTGGCCCTCTTCCTAGCGGACTGAATAGTCTCATGCTCTGAGCCTACCAAGTCTTTTGCTGGCTCTGCCCCTTGGAACAGAGAGCAACCAGGCTTTACATGCTTTGGGCTCCAGAAGCCAAAGAGTGAAAGCAAGAAGCCGTTGTCATGGATGGCGGGCGGGTGGGCACATTATCCTGAGGCCTCCTAATCCCATTTTCTGCTTTCATGTTAATCCTTTTCCTCCTGTCTGCCACACACTCAACTCCCAGGGCACTGACCCGGAGAGCCCGGCTCCACCTCCTCCAGGCGATGGCAGGGTTCCCTGTTGGGGGTGCTGGAGGTGGGGTGTGGGGAGAGTCTGGCTGTGCCTTGGTCCTCCCCTGTCCACCTGGATACTCTTCCAGGCCAGGTCATTGATGAATGTCGAGGGCTCAGCTCGCTCAGAGCAGTGACAGGTCAGTTAGTATTTCCTAAACACTTAACTGCTGACACTGGCTAAGACCCTCACTTGCATAATTTCATTCAGTCCCTATAACACTCCTGTGAAGCAGATATTACTGATCTGAAATTTGTAGGTGAGGAGATGGGAGGCTCAGGGAGTTGTCACAGCCCAGATCACACAAAGAGCAAAACACAGGACTGGCCAACATTCCTCCAGAGCCTCTCGGGGGACCAGTGGCAACATGACCCCTCTCATGTTGCTTCCTACTTCCCCAGCCCTGGAAAGGACTCACCTCTGGCTTCCCTCCTCTGGGACTGCCACCTGCAGCTTTGGTTGGGTGAATGTATTTCTTCCGTGCATGAGGCCTGAGTATCTTTGGCCGCGCAGCGGAGTGGAAAGAACATAGACTTTGGGGAGAGGGGGTGTGGTTCTGGCTTCCACAGGAAGGGGACAAGATGTACCCAGGAACTGAACGTTTTCCAGGGAGACAGGTGGCTACATGTGAGTGGCCATCTGTGGGGGAGGGATGATTTTGCCTCAGGCTTTTTACTCCCTGTCCTCTTCCTTTCAGGGCACTCTATCACCTCTCCATTCCCAGCTGCAAATGCCCTTTTCTCTGCTCTGCAGGACTGAGCCTGGCCATTTTTGCCCCAGATATCTAGGTTCTGAGGCAAGGCTTGCTCACTGGGGAAGAAGCAATCCACCCTCCCCTCAGCCGCCTGTGCCCCACTCTTTCTAAAACAGTTTAATGTGCTCTGGACCTCCAACTGGAATGATAATCGTACCCTGCTGAGGATAGGCCTGCCCCTCTCCCCCAGCCACCTCTAGAAACTTCTAGAGTCTAGAAGGCAGTTCTTGGTTCATCTTCAGCCTGCTCTTTTTCACTGAGCCACACAGTTCCCTGTGGGCCTCTCTGCTGACTGTAATCAAGGTCTTTGCTTCTCTCTGGACTGCACAGAACCTGCAGATTTTCCTGTCCCAGCCCCATGACACCTGCTTGGTCCCAGCTTAGCGACGTGGTTCCTTCTGTCCTCAGAGCTCTATGCACTGGTTGGCAGCAGGAGAATAACAGAGAAAGTGTAAATCTAACACTGGATGGCAGGGGCAGGCTAGATGTGTTATAGCACATGAGTTCCGTTGAGGAAAGGGGTGTGGAGACTGAGAAAAGCTGAGGTCCTTCGTGGAAGGGTAGGGCCTGAGGGCGGCAAGCACGGCTGGGACCTGTCTTGGTTGAGACATGGTGTGAGATACTGTGGTGGCTCTGACCCTCCCCGCAATCACCAAGTCCAGGTAGACAGAGGCAAGATGTGGCCCGTGTGGCTTAGGCATGGTGGTAGTGAGGTGCAACCCTGAGGGTCTATGCAACATCCACGGTTAGGATTCTAGAACTAACACAGACTCCTCAATCCCCTAGAACTATACAGGGACGTCTTGTACCTGAGAACTTACAACAATGACATCTGTTGAAGAGAAATTGGGTTCTGAGTTAAAGTTTGGTCATTCTTTTCAAAACCCTCAAAGGTTTGTGTGCTTTGAAAATATTCTAGAAGCAGAACGGTGTGTAGGAGGGAAGGTGCAGGATTTCAAGTTAGAAAATACATATCTGTGCTGGGCTCCCTGTGGCCTCCGTGTGATCTTGAACACTTAGGTCCTCATTTTCTGGGCTTCCACACGCTTGAGTCTTCCCCTCCTAGACCCTCCGGCCTAAAACCCAGGAAGAAGGGGCTAGTCTTTCCATAGACTTTCCTTTCTTCCCACTTTCCCTATATTTCATGCTTGGGAAAAGGCTCTGAAAAAAAAATTGCCCATTAGCTTGCGGTGGGCGGTGGGGACGATGATGAGGCCAAACCTTGTATGGGGCAAAGGTGACCTGACGGCAGGTTGCTTGGGAGTCCCCTGACGTGGCTGACATCACGCCATTAGGACATCAGTCCTCTGGGTAAAAGCTTTGCATGGAAGAAGCCGGTGTGTATTAAAGCGTGAACCTCCCTGTAGGAAGAAGTCCTTCATGTCTTTTGTCCGGACATGGATATGGAGGGCCAAGGAGGGAGGTGGGCACCATGGGAGAGGGACCTGAAAACACGTTTTGCCAACTGCAGTGTTTGCCACAAAGATTTCACTCCTCCAGAGGTCATCCCCCATGACCTCCTGCCCCCATTTCCCCCAAACACCAAAGACGTTAAGTGAGAATGAGTAAGTCAGCCCAAGAAACTGTGGCTTGGGAAGAATCCTTGCCAGGAAACGTCATTTATTAATTGACTGATTTTTTTCCTTTTTCTTTCTTTCTTCTTTTTTCTTTTTTTTTTTTACAAAAATAAACATTTTAACGAACAAGAAATACAAAAGCTTCTGGATATACAAACTCCAGGAGGGGGGAGAGGCTGGTTTTGGCTGCTTGGCGGCTTTCACTGAAAGCAAATGAGGCAGAAAGGCCCCGGCCCCACCCCCAACCCAGGTCCTGGCTCAAACCGCAACCTGCTCCTTGACCCCGTGTCTTGGCTCATACCATGTGTGTGCTCCTCTGTTCCCGCCTCTGCGCTGGCCTGCGGGTGCCCCCGGTTGAGTGGCCGGAGGCGGCCTCCCCAGGTACGGAGTTTCCCACATCCCAGAGCATCGCCATCCGGAGCTCGGCTGAGAGAACACCCCGTGACCGATTGTCCCACGCAGCCCCTGCCAGATTGTGGCGGGCAGCAGCAGCAGCAGCAGCAGCAGGGGCTCTGGCTACATTCTCACACCATGAACACAGTGATGGGGCTGCCCACAGAACTGTCCCAGCGAGGGGCAGAGGCCCCCGCGGGGACACCAGCCTGAGCCTCACTGGCAACTCAGAGGGTTGCAGAGCCAGTCAGCCCCCTGTGATTCCTGGCCTGGGGCCAGCAGTCCCATACCTAGACCGGTAAACTCACATTTTAACATTTGGCATTATTGCACGTTGTCCTGGTCGCCTCACTGGGGGGTGTCAGCCTCGTCTGCAGGGCTTTGCAGGTGACATATGAAAGTCACTCCCTCCCTCCACAGGCGAGCCCAGCTGGCGGGGCTGCTCTGCCGCCAGCTGGGCCCTCAGGTCAGCGAGGCCCTCACATATGTGGTCTTGTTGGGATCGGGGACCACGTGGCTCCATCCTGTCTTGAAAAATACCAGCTGCCGACCTGGGGGCAGAGGTGAGACGTAACAGGACTGTTTCTCTCCCTGGAGGCGGGGCCAGTCTCCCTAATGTGACTGCCCAGAGGACACATATACTTGTCCCTCATCATCTCTGCCTTCTCGTCTTCTCATCAAACCTGGCTTCTGATGGGGGACTGCTACCTGTCAGTTTCTTCCAGGGAGCTCCAGTCACCTCCCTCCGGGTGTCCTTTCCCACTGGCTCACCTGTCCAGGTGGTCTGGTTGGTGACCACAAAGGCCTGGCACTGGGCATGGCTCTCACAGACGTCCACGGCCTCAGCCACGTTGAACACTGAAAGGAGGCAGCTTCCATGGTGGTAGGAGGGCCAGCAGCGGTAGTCTTCCTGGGGGATGGTGCTGCCTGGGAGGCGCTGGTACTCTGTGGGTTGGGGACGGAGCTCAGATGAGAACTCTGTGTCTCTAGGCATGAGGGCACTGGGGCCACTTTATGAACAGGGCTAAGACTCATTTCCTAACGGAAAGCTGAAAGCTGAAATCTAGCCCTAGTGTGGAGATGATGAAGGCAGCTACCACTGGGGGACTGGGCTGACCACCCAGTAAAGGCAAAGGTGAGATTCAGTTTCTGGGAGATACACAGCTCCCAAATCTAAGAGTGCGCAGTGGGTTCAGACAGCACATGATGGCGGGCACATCGTGGGATAAACACACACAGAGCTGGAGATCAGGACATTTTAGACATTTAGAGCCGAGCTTCTCAAACTTCAGTGTGCCTGTGAATCTCCAGTGAATCTGGTTAAAGTGCAGATCCTGACTGAGAAGGTCTGGAGCGAGGCTTAGGATTGGGCACTTCTAACCAGCTTCTGGTGCTGCTGGTCTGCAGATGGCACTTTGGAACAGTGAGAGTTTAGAGCACCCCTTGGTCCTACTTCCTCCTGGCTTTGGGCAGAGAGGTTAGGCAAGCTCCTGAGGGAGGGGACAGTTAGAGGTTTCTGAGCTTAAGGGGAGGTTTCTGAGCTTAAGGGGAATGCAAATGAACGTGGAACACAGCAATGACAACTTCAGTGTCTGGGAGGGGGCTGGAGGAAAAATCTTTCCATTAGCGGAAAGAGCCCCCAAATGCTCTGAGAGCTCCTCAATCAGGAAGATGCTTAGTTGCAGGCCGCCTGTTCACCTGAGTCCTTTCGGCTGCTAGGGGAGCCTCAGCTCTGCACTGATAATGCAGAGGCCCTGGGCCTCTGGTCACCCCGCCCTCCTGCCTCCTTCTTCTCCCAGGGACTAGACCAAAGTCCAGGGCTGGCTGTGATTTATAGCCCCATAAACGGCGTCCTCAGGGACAGAGCCAGCCATTGTTCACCTCGTTAAACTTTATTTACAGGGCTAACGAGGGCTCCCCCACCCCTAAGACTGGCCAGAGCTCCTTGAATACAGAGGCTGCCCACTCCTGGCCCCCCTGCCAACCATGATAAACCCCAGGGCCTCAGCGGAGGGACTATAGCAGTGGCTAGAATTCTCCGCCCGGAATTCTTGGGCTTCTTGACTCGTTTTGCTAAGGAGCCCCAACCACCTCCAGCCACCTTTCTCACCCCCCAGAAGGGTAGAGGAAGGAAAGAGAAGCAAACATATATTGTATTCCAGCTGTGTTATAGGAACCAAGGTTAATTGCTTGCACACACTTCCCCTGGCATTTATTCCCCAGAAGTAGTTTGTGAGGCACGTAATAAACCCAATTCACAGATGAGCAAAGTGGGCTCGAGGTGAAGGTAATCTGCTCAAAGTCACACAGTCAGTACATAGTGGGGTCTGGAGCCACCCGGAGAAGGGGTATCAGGGCCCACCTCCCCAGGTCAAGGCAGAATGACCACTCAGCCAGAGAGGACACCTCCAAGTAAAGGCTAAACAGTCAGTGGTCTCCCCGAGTGTGCCTTAGAAGGATGAGCCGCTTAGCCCAGTGAGGGCGACCACTCACCCTCCCACCTGTTCCCCACCTCCCCAGCCCCTGGGGCCCTGTTGGAGCCACTCACCCGCTCTGCCACCTGCCGTGGCATTCTGCAGGTACTGCCCGCTCTGGTACAGGTGTAGCACTTTCTCCAGCTGGGCCAGAGTCTCGTCTACTCCCCAGGTGAGCTCTCCTGCAGAGTGCAGTGTGGCTATGAGAGGGTACATGGGCTTCCACTCCTCCCTGAGGTGGCAACCAGCTGCCTTTCCCTCTCTCCCTCTGAAGCCTGGGCCCACATGACCAGCGTACTGGAAGGGGGTTTGATACAGAATGCCACTTTGGGAAACGATGGTTTCTGGACTATGTGCTGTCCTGGGTCATTCTTGTCTCCATGCCTGCTGGGGGAGGGGCAGGGTGATGGGACGCGGAAGGGCCCTGGAGAGCTCACCTGTGGCATTGACAATGCTGTCCAGCAGAGGTCGTAGTGAGGGTGGGGCACTGTGGGGCAGGAGGTATGTGAAGAAAAACCTGGGACGGAGAGAAACCAGGGGCTCAGTGGTCCAGCCTTGGAGGACGCATCTTTCCTCTGCCCCAACTTGGGACAGAACCCTAATCGGGCCGGGGAGCCTGATCCCTCAGGCCTAGGCATAACCCCAGAGTGTACCAAGGAGTCTGCTCGGACTCAGGGTAGGGATCTGGGCACATGCTAAGGCCGAAACTTGACTTTACATGAAACTGAAAGCTGAGGTCTGTTTCCCTCATCCATCCCCAGGACTTCCCCACCACCCAGTCCCATCTTACCCCGTGAGCTGATCGCTGTCAGAGCAGCCCCCTGGCTGGGGCCCAGTGAGGAGCTTCCAGAGGTGAAGGACCAGGGGAGAAAGGGGGAACACGAATCCCACCAGCCCTAGACTCCACTGTGACACTATTTTAAGAAGTCTCCAGCTGCCACCCCCCAACCCAGATTCTCCTTGGAGCTATTTTTAGCATCATCATCAGGAGCCTGAATGTTCCCTTCTTGAGTGGGTGGAAGACTTTCTCTGCCGCTGCTGCTCTGTTGGTCAAGGCTGAGCCTCCCTGCCCTGGCTGGCCTCCTGGAGCCCACGCTGGCTCTCCCCTTGCCACGCCCTCCGGGGCCCACTCTCCCTCCCTGGCCTTCCTGAGTGGGAAGTGGAGGTCACCTGTAGGCATTGTAGAGGTTGCGCTTCTCATTCATGCCCTCACACCAGCCCTGGGCTGAGCAGGGCAGGGTGAAGTTCCTGGCTGGAAACTCCAGTATGCAGTCTGTGCTGCTTGTACATGGTGTCTCCTCCACGCGTGCGTCGTCCAGATCCGTTACCTTCAGCTCCCCATCCACCAGCACAAACTGTCGGGGGCGGAAGTCCAGCAGGGTGACGGAGCCCAGCGGGGAGTGGGCCAGGTGGTGGAGGAGGCGGCCCAGGCTCAGGCAGATCTGAGGGGTAGACACAAGGCTGCTCACCGTGTCTCTCCTGGGAAAGGGCCTGGGGGGCTCCAGGGCTCACCCCTTTGGGGTTCTGGACTTCGCTTGGGGTGGAGGGGTTGGCTTTTCTCTTAAAGGCCCCAGTACTTACTAAGGGCTGAGGGTCAGGGCCCTAACAGAGCAAGCCAGTGATTTTTCTATTAATCCAGGCTGGCCTGACCCTGACCATGGGCGGCACATAAGCTTGTGGGTAACGGATCTCCTCCCTAAAGCTGCATCTTGAATGTGGTTTTAGTTCAGTGTGTGGAAACAGAGGGAGGGTCAAGCTGACCTTAAGGTCTTTTCTAGTCCTTTGCAGCCAGGCTACGTGTGTGTGTGTGTGTGTGTGTGTGTGTGTGTGTGTGTGTGTAAGGGGGCAGGAGTACAAAAACGTCAGGATCCTCTAGGTCTTGCTTCTTTTTTTAACCCTTTGGCTGATGGCCGAGTCAGCTTTGCTCCAACTTTCCCTCCTTTTAGATGGAGGAGGAGTCAAGCTGCTCTGGAGGGCTGGCCTTCTAAGGGAAAACCATCCCAGGGAGGAACCCAGGGCCCGGCCCTCCTCCCTGCTTACTCGGAAACGGTCCTCCCAGGAAGTCTGCAGCAGCTGGATCATCTCCACAGGGGCACCCAGCTCCGTGATGGTAGTCAGGGTGTCTGGGATGTCCTCGCTGTCCTGGTAGCAGTAGCCATAGAGCTAGGGGAGGTCCAGGGCAGGTCATTAGGTCACAGGGTCGGGGTGGGGACAGAGAAGGGTTGGGCTGTCAGATGCCCCCTCCCTGTGCACTACCGACCCCCTACCCCCATCCCTAGGCTGTTGTTGCAGCTCAGGCCAGAAGAGACCAGCATCGACAGCATTGCCTGAGAAGCCTGCCCTCTGTCCCTGCAGCCAGAGTTCCTGCTGATTACATCAGCCTCTTACCTCCTGCCTCCCAGGTAAATGGGCAGGTGTGGACACCATGTGTCAACCATGTGCCAGGCACTGTGCTAAATGTTTTACATGCGTAACTCGATTCTTATAATAACTTTACACAGGCATAGTAGGTACTATTATTAGTCTCCAATTTACAGGTGAGGAAACCAACTCAGAGAGGTTAAGTTCCTTGCATAACATCACACAGCTGATAAATGCAGGAGCTAGGATTCAAATTTACGTCACTCGAATTCTAAGAATATCATCCGTTAATCAACAAGCCAGCAAATTGGTATTATACCTCTGCCTCTGCTCCAATCCTTCTCTATTCTTTATCATTTCTACTTGGGGGCAGCTTCATTCTTTTCTCAGCTCTGGTCTTGTGGGCGGTAAAACAAGCTCCCTCGGGATTGGGAACAAGCAGTAGGTAAGAACAAAGTGTCCAAGGGGCACATCCTTGGCGTGTTTTTCATATGTTGGTGGTGAGGGGGAGGCGGTGGTCACACCCACCAATGGGAAGAGTAGTAAGGGAAGGTTTCTGGGGAAGATCAGTTCTTTGGGGGCATGCTCACAAGGGCCTGCCCACTCCGTAGGACCTGAGGCTGGGCTTGGTACAGCTCAGCTCAGGGACTTGTGGGAAGCACAGCCTGACTTTGTCATTAACACCTAAACCAGCATCCACAGAGAGCCCTGCTTCCTTCAGCCTCTGCCACCACACCGCACATCAGTTAGGGGTCAGCTGCTGCTCAAAACAACCAGCACCCTGTGGGGTAGGAACACAAAGGCTGAGTTGTCCAGGCCGCAGCAGGCAGAGGGGAGAGCTGCACAATGTGGGGATTGAGGGGGGAGTGCGGCACAGGATCCAAGCACGGGCTAGATGTCCCTACATACCATACCATCACCCTTCTTACCATCATTCACACCCCGCCCAGATCTACTCCAGGCCCTCACATGCCCCCTTCGGTCCCAGGAGTGCCCTTTCAGCACCCCCTTCCTGAAGCCAGCGGCCCCAGTCCTGCTGGCATGAGAGAGAAGGCACGACTCAGCGTCCGCCATTAGCTCACCAGGGTGGTGAACTGGGGGATCAGGGGACAGTCCCAGGCACCCTCTTCTTCCCTCTCTGTCTGCTCCCCCACCTCGCACCAGCCCAGGGAGGCCCCAGATCCTGGTGGGGCGGGGTGGGGGGAGGAAGGTAAGGGGAGCAGCCCTGGGGCCTGGTTCTCATTTTCTTGCCCAGAGTCTGAGCCTTTGTGGGAAACTTCTGAAGGGTATTAAACACCCGGAGGTCGTTAAATGCGCTGTTAACGAGGTATTAATCAACACCCCTCAGGAAAAAATAAAAAGACACCATTAACCCCCCCAGGAAGCGTGAGGCTGAGCATTTCAGGCACATCTTTTGTTCGTTTGGGAGAAGAAATATACCCTAGCAGGGCCAGATTCTGGGCCCAAGAACGCCTGGGGCCCCATCTGAGGCCTGAGCTCCTGGGACTACGGGAGTTTGGGGGGAGGGAAGACCCTTGCACCCTTTGACCCCAGGCTATAGAGGCATCTATCATGTGAGGAGTGTGTGTGTGTGTGTGTGTGTGTGCATGTGTGCGTGTGTGTGTGTGTGAAGGGTGACGGAAGAAAGAGAGAGCTCACCCAGGCAGTCCCCAGAGACCAGAGAGAGTGCTGGGAGGTGCCCGTGGGACATGTTACCTGGCTATTTTCTATTAGAACCCACAGAACCAACTTTGGGGTTGCCAGAGAGGGGGAAGGGGCTTCGGGTGGCCTGGGGGAGCCGGAATTGTCAGAAACATTCTTTGGCTCCTCCCCAGGGCATCTATCAAACGATTTTGAAATTTTAAATGATTAAGAGGTATTAAAACATTATTTCTAGTTCCCTGCGCACCCTCACTGAAGCCTCCTGAGCAAGAAGACCCCGCAGCAGGCTTCCCTGGCACCAGAGGTAACACGCTGCTGAGGAAGCCAGAAGGAGCCTGGCTGGGGGTCGGGGCGATCAATGGAAATCAGTCCCAAAGCAGTTCCTAAACTCACACCAAAGAAGCCTTTCCTTGCTGGAATGGCAGCTTTTTAGCTTTCCCCAGATGGAAAGGATTGGGACCCTTCCCACCATATAACCCTTATGCCCCAGGGTGACTAACACCAGTCTCTGACCCTGGAAAAGTCACACAGCCAACCTCAGACAGCCCAGTCTTGGTCTAGTGAGGGGATGGGTGAAAACTATTCGGCTGTTTCATATAATTTCATTTTGGCGCCTTCGGAATTGGGCAGGGGGCCTGACATTAAAGCTGACGATCACTCTGTGATGTGTGGGGGCAGTTGGCTAGATGCTGGTCAGGAAGCTTGGCTGGGGTTAGTGAGGGAGGGAGAAATTCCATAAGAGACAGGGAAGCGCAGTAAACCTCAAACCTGTCCTAAGGGAGGGGCGTCTTGAGTCAATTAACTCACACTTAATGTCCTGCTTCTCCACTGCTTCAGAATCAGACTGACACCCCAGGGTTGCCAAAAAGTTCCCAAGAGCCCCTGGGAAGCGAAGAGAACAAGATCCTCCCAGTTAGAACGGCCACGTAACCAGCCGCTTGCTCTCCGGAGCTCCAGGCACAGTGTCAGCTGTGCAACCAGGCATAACTACCCACAACTGTTGGCTCTGCCTGACCTCCTGCAGCCGGTTCAGGGCCTAGGACCTGGTCACAAGTGTCTGACCAGAGTTCGGGTAGCCTGGGGAGACCTGGAGCCAGCGGGAATATAAATAGCTCTCTGGCCTCTCTCTCTCATTCTGGAATACCCACCCAGGCCTGGGGTCCATCTCCCTCCTCGCCAAAGGAGGGAAGGACTCCTGGATTTCTGGTCAGTTCTACTGGGTGCAGAAAGGTTAATCTGAGTGGGCTAGGAGGTGGAAGGTGTGGGCAAGGTTCTTCTGCTGGGGAGTCTGCACACACCCTCTGTTCCGCGGGCCAAGACCAGTCAGGGATTCCCCTCTCAGTCTGCTCAGACATGTGCAAAGGGAACAGTTTGTCTAATCCTAGGGCCGACTCAAGGACATAGAGCTGGGGGAGAGGAGGAAGTGGGTGTGTTAGGGCAGTGCTGGGGCTGTGAGAGGCCCATGCTCTTAGTCTCAGCTGGAGGGGACAAGGGGTGGGGGTGTCTCATCTTTCCCCTCTGTCCCCCAGGGAACAAGAGGGACAGAGTCCCATTTAGCAGGAACCTGGGCATCTGGCTTTTTCAGTCTTCCAGCTACTGACCACATCTACTCTGATAATGTGACCCTGAGACCCTCAGGCCTGTAGTCTGTCCCCTGAGCACTGAGCTAAGACCCTAAGGCTTCCTCAAGGATTCAAGGGCTGACTTTAAGGCCTGGAGAATGGCAGGGTCACTTCTGGGAAGGGCTGTGCATTTCCTGGCCTACTACCCAATTCCCTCCAGTCCTTCTAGTGGCTTCTGGGTGGGGTAAGGGGTGGGGATAGTCTGGGAATCAAGCCTGACACAGGGTCTCTTTCTAGCCATTCCCAAACCCATTGCCGTCCCGTCCCATTTTCAAAGTCAGACAAGTCACTGGAAATTGAGAGAAGAGGGGTTCAGATTCCATCAGGAAAGGGGGCCCTATCATTGCAGTTGGAATCCTGACTCAGGGATGACCTCTGCTCTGTGTCTTGGCTTGCAGTCATTTCCCTGGCACTCAACACCCTAGCTCCAGCCCGAAGCAGGGTCCTAAGTCCTAACAGACCGGCACCCCTACCTCTAGTTTTGGGACCCTCTGTCCTGGCCTCTGTCTTCAAAGGATATGGTGTGGAAGCTGAGAGACCCAGGAGTCCCTCCTTAAAGAGACACCCACTCAGGAGTGAGAGGCAGGGTAGTGTGGTGGGAAGCAGCCACGGTGGGGGTTGTGCCCCCAGCTTAACGTGGACACAGTCACTGGGGCTCCGTTTCTTTACCTAGAAGACCAAGGGTTCTCTTCCAGCCAGAGTGACCGGGCTTGGGCACGTCCAGCCAGCACCCCCCCCCCCGCGTCGTCGTACCTGCAGCACGTTGGGGTGCCGCAGCCGCTCCAGCAGCACCATCTCCTTGAGCAGCTTGTGGGCCGCCAGCCGATAGCAGCCCCTCCGTGCCCCGAACTCGCGCACGCAGCTGCCCAGATCGTGGCCGCTGAAGTCCACCGCCTTGAGCGCCACCGCGGCGCCGCCGGGCAGGCGGACCCGGTACACGGCCTTGGTGTAGCCTGAGCCCACGTACTGTGCGCCGGACACGTTGCGGAGCGCGGCGCAGCCCAGGCGCGGGCCCGAGCCGGAGGAGCCCGGTCCGGGAGCCGGGGGCCAGCCCGGGGCGCCGTCGGGCAGGGGCCGGGCCCGCAGGGGCCGGGGACGCTGCAGGCCCGGCCCGCCCGGAGCCAGGTCCATCAGGCGCCGCCGCTCCGGCCGGCCGGCCCCGGGCCCCGGGCCCCCGCGGGAATAGCGCTGCACCTCCTCGTAGCGCGCTCGGATCTGCCGGGCCAGTTCCCCGCGGCCCCCGCGACGGCCCGGGCCCGGGGCTGGCGACGGCCCGGGGGACTGGCCTGGCCGCGGAGGCTCCGACCCCGGTGCGAAGAGCACGTTGAGGACGGAGCCCAGCAGGAAGGAGGCGCAGAAACCCGCGGCTACCGCCGCCCGCCGGCGCCGCATCGCTCCCCTCCCCCCCGGCCGGCCGGCCCCGCGCGGCTCCCCGGCCCCGGCCCCAGGAGGCTCAGGCTCCGAGGCGGCTCCGCTCTGCGTCCCGCCGGCCCCCTGCCCAGTCCGCGCGCATGGCCCCGGCGGCCCCGACCCCGGCCCCTCGCGGGCCGCACATCGGCCTGACACTTGCCTCCCTCCCGCCCTGCCCCCGCCGCTTATAAGGCCCGGAGCCGCCCCCGCCCCCGCCCCCTCCGCCTCCGCCTCCCAGCTCCCGGCCCGAGCCCGTCCTCGGCGCCGCCCCCTCCGGCCGCCCGGCCCGGCCTTCCCCGCTGACTGACAGCGGGACCTCCTCCCGCGGCCGTCCGGGCCTGGGAAGCGGCGCGGAGGCGGCTCCGGCCCTGCCCAGCCCGCGGGCCCCCGAGCTCGGGCCGCGAGAGGGGGAGGGGGCAGCGGCGGCCCCACGACGCGCGGGAGCTCCGGGCCCCGCGCAAGGGCGGATAACGGGGCCGGGCTGCCGGATAACGGGACCGGGAGGCGGATAACGGAGCTGGCCGGGCGGGGTGGGGGAGAAGATAAAGGGGTGAAGCCGGAGGGTAATGGGCTGAGCGGGGGTGGGGGGGGGCGGGGGGCGAGCAGCTGGCTCTGGGGTGGTGGGGGTCCGCGTGGTTTCAGAGCTCCCTCCCGGGGCCCAGAGCCTCCCGCGGGTGGGGCTGGGGATGGCGGCTCCTCGCCTAATCTCGGATCTCTGGGCGAAGGGGGTGGGGGTGTGGAGAGGTGGACGCAGAGAGGCTGGCACCTGCGAGTCTGCGAGGGACGGGAACTCTGGGATCAGAGGAACAATCATGAGGTTTTCGAAGATGCCCTACTGAACCTCCACCCCTAAGTCTGGTTTCTCATTTTCCTTGTCCCTGCAGCCCCCAATCGAAACCCTCTCCCCGGGATCCCCGCAGTCAGACACGGTCATCAGCGGATCCAGAACCATATGCATGCTAGTAGCTTGTGCAAAGAATGCATTTGTACCCACGGACGTGCGTGGTCCAGGCTGTCTGTGGACTGTGTGCACTGGTGTCTCTGAAGGGGCCACTGTGTCCGGGGAAAGGAAAGGAGTGTGTGTGTGCTCTGTGTGTAGGTTGGTGCTGACTCCGCCAGAACTTCTGGTCCCTCCTCCTCCCTCCCTGATTGCATCATTAGTGCTAATTGAGGGGCTTTCACACGCCAGTGCATTAGCTGTTTGGAGTGAGCTCCCCCCTCCTGGGAGAGATAAGCCGCTGCCCCTCCCCATCCCAGCCCTCCACATCCCCACAGCCCTGGAACTGTCCACCCAGAACCTCTCACCTTCCTGGGCACCTTCCTGCCTCCCTCTGGTTCTGGACTGGTTAATCTCTTTCTTCCCTGGCAGTGTCAGAAATTGGCTGGAGAGGAGTCAGGGAGGTGTCAGAAGGACACCTCTCTGAGGGGGTGTCCAGGAGGGGAGATTTTCCTGCAGGGGGCTGAAGAGGTCTGACATTCCTACAGAATGCAGTCACTGTGATGAGAGAGGGACAGAAATCTCTGCCTGATTCTTTTGGACTTGGAAGGGCAGAGGAGAGGACTGAGTCTTTGATCTCCAGCCTGTGATCCCACTGAGGTAGGGGCATCTATCCCTGACTCCTGGGGGTCCCCTGAGTCTCGAAAGTGGGGGCCCAGTCTAACTTAGCAAGCATGGGAAAGGCAGAGTGAGAACAGCCACGATTCTCCTGAGAACTTTGGGTTTGGTGAGTTCCGTCTGGTCCTGTTTAGCTGCTCTGATCTGCCCTGTGCTGGCCCACGGCTGCTGGGTGTGGGGGGAACACTCTACGCAGATGCCCTCCCCAGCCCTCACACCAGATGTCTTTGTTCTAATTAACTGTGCTGGGAAAACCAACCTGGGTTTGTAAACAGAGCTACTGGCTAAAGTCAACAGGGAGCAGCAGCAAACAGCAAACATTCTCCTCACACAGCCTCAATCCAACCCAGCACCCCCCCCCCCCCCCCCCGCCCTGGGGGAGAGGAGAGGCTTGCAGATCATGAGGCCCCCTAGCCCACTGCTGAGTCAGGGAAAGCTTATCTGCCTGGGTGACCCCAATATGGCCGTTCCCTTCCCGGTTCCAGGGGTTCCTCTGCTGGTGAGGACTGGGGATTCTGGGAGGAAACAGAGTTGCCACCCAGTTTAGGCTGCGTCCCACTTCCGGCAATCTCCTATCTCCCCAGCCAGACTCTGCATCCAGAAGCAAGCCCTGGGGTGTGGGGTGGGGGGGTGGATGTTCCTTAAAGACCTTTCTTTGGGGCCTTCTCTGCACTAGGGTCTCAGAGAAGCCTCTGAGGTGGGAGTTGGCATTGTGAGTCTATAACTTAGAGTTGGTGAATATAACGCGAACATTGTTAAGTTTGTTACACATCAAGTAGGTATTATAATAACATGTTCTGAAATTAGATAATTATTCCTATGATATCTTTGCCAAGCTGCAGTGTTTCTATTTATGGTTTGAAAGTTCGGTGCACACAGGGGCCTGAGAAATAGGCACAAACGTACATACAACACACATGTGTAAGCCCACAGAGCGGTAGCTTCACACACAGGAACAAAGGCATTTCAGCTCTCTCCTCACACCCACTCTGTCTCCCTCACCGGCCCGCAGACACACAGACATATACAGTCTTTGATGCAAATAGGTTTTTGGCCTCTGAAAAAAAGGGATTGCACTTTTGGACAGATCAGAGTTTCTGAATTGGCAGTTCTTGAGTTCTTAACCAAATTTTGCTTGTTTGCTTTTTTTTTTTTTTTTTTTTTTTTTTTTTTTTTTTTGCCACCCAGGGAGAGGAGTCCTCCTTTCAAAGAACTGAAAAAGACACAAAATACTCCTTCAAGCTCAGGATCTATAGTCTGCCCACCCACCGTGTGCCAGAGACCTGGCAGGACCAGTTTCCTCCTCAGGCCAGTGTCCAGCTCTGAGCCTTGAGTACCGACCGTCTTCACAGAGCCTTCCTCTCGCTGTCACTCACGGCCACAGCAGCCCTCAGACCAGAGTGTCTGCGAGTGTAAAGGCTCAGTGCTGCAGACACACCACCTTTTCCTGCTCCTCCCTCTGCCTGCCACACCCCTACCCAACCCAGAGGCTTCCTTGGATAGCAATCCTTGGGAAGAAGGCAGATGGCTCAGACTCTGAAATGCTAGATTTCTTTGGAAATGTCTTTTATTTATTTATTTTTTCTTAACGTTTATTTATTACTGAGAGACAGAGAGAGACAGAGCATGAGCATGGGAGGAGCAGAGAGAAAGGGAGACACAGAATCTGAAGCAGGCTTCAGGCTCTGAGCTGTCAGCACAGAGCCTGACGTGGGGCTCGAACTCACAAACTATGAGATCATGACCTGAGCCAAAGTCAGACGCTCAACTGACTGAGCCACCCAGGCACCCCTGGAAATGTCTTATAGATACCTCCTTTCTGCATGTTTTGTCCGGTGGTCCTAGGCTGCCAGGACTGTAATAGCAACCCCTCAGCAGCTCTTTATTGACTCCCTTTTTCCTCCAGCCCAGGCCTTAAACACATCTTTTGGAGTATTATACTTCTGTTCGAAAACTTGGAGGATAAACTGAACTGGGCCTTCCGGCCTCCTTGAGCTGCCCCAGCCCTCTACCTAGTCCTGTTTGCCCCTTTTCATTTCCCTGCACGGAGCCAGACTTCCCCTGCCTGGTGCCTGCACTGTGCCCTGACTTGCAGCCCTTTTTGCCCTCCCAGTTCCTCCTCCTTGAAATGCTCTCTTCTAGCTGGTTCTTCTAGGTCTCACAGAAAGTAGTGTGTTACAATGCTTCTCCCAACGTGGGGGGGGGGGGGGGCGGTCCCTGGGTCCCTGGGATTTTGAAGGTAAATTCTCAGATTACTGTGGATGTATTTCCTTCAAAAGGAAATGTACACAATACATTTCCCTGGTCTCGGAAACCTCGATGTAGAGCTTGGGACTTGGAGTCAGAGAAACCAGGGTTCACATCTGATTAGCTGAGTTACTTTGGGCGAGGTGGTTAACCTCTCTGTGTACTTAGTTTTCCCATTCAAATGTGGAAGAAAATAATACCTACCGCATGAAGTTGGCGGCGGGGGGGGGGGGTGGATGTAATGCGAAGACAAGTAGAGGGCTCGGCACAGGGTAAGCCCTTAGTATGTGTAATCTATTTCTAGAATTCATGGTAGTATCAAGCAAATATCTGTGA
Organism: Panthera uncia; assembly: GCF_023721935.1. Classification (NCBI taxonomy): domain Eukaryota; kingdom Metazoa; phylum Chordata; class Mammalia; order Carnivora; family Felidae; genus Panthera; species Panthera uncia. The sequence continues at coordinate 6,481,977 of NW_026057579.1, forward strand.
CAATGTGTAGGATGGCTTGGTTGGCTGTAACTCGGCCTAGAGGCAGAAATGACTGCTGCCATCCTGGTTTTCATTGGTGAAATCTCTCAGCCTCTTGGGCTTTCACTGTGCCTGGCATTTTCTCTTTTTCCCAAATCAGCAAACCACTGGTGGGTTGATCCGAAGGGGCCTCACTGCCTCCCGCACCCCACGGTGAGCTGTGGAGGGAAGACTGTGAATCAGGGCCTGACTCCTATTGCCAAAGTGACTGAGAACAGGAGGGGCCTCGGATCTATCCTCCCTGGGGCAAGAAGCTGTGGGATTTCAGATGGGGTGGATTCAGATGGAGGGAGGAGGGAAAGAGGTGGAGCCAGGCAGCCTGCTCTCCCACCCCCACTTCCCTCAGGTAGGAAGGGAAGCTGACGTTTCTAAAATATAAAAAACAGATGATGAAGGTCAGGTTTCCTACACACTGGAGAGCGGGAGCCCCAAGGCAGAGTCCCCAAGAAATGATCTGAGACAGAGATGGGGGCAGAGGGAGAAAGAGAGAAGAGACAAGATAGGCAAAGATGCAGAGACAGGGAGACAGAGACAAAAGGCCTGAATCCTGAGAAGAGTAGTCAGACAAAGAGAAAGCTGTGACCCAGGAGAGATTGTTCCACTTGTTTCTGGAAAAGAGCTTAGTTCCTCTGTGTGGGTCCCAAGATGCAAATGTGAGCCATTTTGGCTCCATGACCCTGTGACAGGGTGAGGCCCTCCAGGACCCGCGCAACCAAAAGGGTTTATAGGCTCGCAGATCTCTCACTGCCTGGGCTGGTCTCTCTGTGTGTCTGTGTGTCTGGGTCTGTGGTCCAGACTGTCCCTCTCAGTCTCCCTCCCTGGGCAAGGCTCTCTCTTCCTCCCTCCTCCCTCCTGCTCAGCCTCACCCACCAGCCCAGAGAGATGTTGTAAGACAGCTTCTCTCTCTCTCCCTTTCCTGGGTGGCTGAGATGTGTGTCCTACATTGTTTCCTTTCATTGGAGTTGCTGGTGGGTAGAGGTGGGGGGAAGACAGAGAAGGCAGAGAGGTCCCTGTTTAGAGCCATTACCAGAGGGTAGAATAAGGGGGCTGCTGGTGTTCCTTCGACCCAGCCAAGAACTGAGACTGTGAGAGCTGAACCCCAGGGCTCCTGTTCCTGCAGCAGATAGAGAGGCTAGTAGATGGATGGAGAGTTGGTCATTGGATCACTGGGTGATGGATAGACTCTGGTGGCAGGGGGTGGTAAAAGGAGACCTTTGCCTTTGTCCAGAGGCCTTTGCATGGGAGAGCGATCGGAATGGAACATAGGGACTGGGTGATTAGATCTAACACGTTACACCTTCTCTGACCAGGCCAAATGTACCCTGAGTCGACGGGGCAACTTTCCTTCCAGGCTGTTGTCAAATAGAAAGAACCAGTTCTTCCCAACAACCTTGGGGTTGTGGTTTGGAAAGTGGAGAGAAAAGGCGAAGAAAGAGGAGCCGCTGTGTTTGTGCATCTGGTCCTGGACCTCTAGAGGGCTGAAAATTCTCTGCCTCTTCCCTGGCTGCCCCAGAAGGCTGGCCTGGACCGAGGCCCAGGAGGAAGTCTGCTCCTTAAAGTTAAGGAGATCTTGGCCCTACTTGTGCCCTCAGGAGTTTATGGTGTAATTGGGAAGATCACCCCAAACCATCAGAAGCTAATGCAAAGGAGACCGCGGAGGGTCTGGGGTGGGCAGGCAGGAAAGAACTGACCCTACCTGGAACCCTGATGGAGAACGGTCTAGCCTCTTGACACATACTGTGAGGTCAGTATTATTACACCTGTTTTATACATGAGGGAAATGAGTCTCGTGAGATTGAGGATTCTGTCGAATGTCACACAAATCTTGTGGCAGAGCAGACCACCATGAGATGAGGAAGCAGCGACTCAGGCCCTGATTTAGGTTTTCTCTCAGCTCTTTGTCGGTTTGGGAAAAGAAGAAGATTCCGGTCCCAAAGGAGACGGAGAGAGGCAAATAAATGCCACCAGTGGGAACCAAGATGGAAGTATGTTAAGTTAAGGTGTTTTGTCTCCAAGCAACAGAGCTTGATCGTCAAGTTGTATTATTTTGTCGTTCTTATTAATACTAATGATAGAGCACACTTATTCAATGCCTTTCATCATGATTTGATCCACTTAATACCTCTAGGAAATAAATACTGTTATTATCTCCAATTTTCAAGATGAGAAGATTGACATACTGAGAGGTTAGGTGACTAGTGGCCGAGCTGGGATTTGGACACAGATGCCTTTGCCTGCAGAGTTTGTTCTCTTCCAGGTTCTCTCCTGCTGCCTGTAATTTAGTTCACGGGGTGGGCTAGGCCGGGCTGATTTCAGCTGTGAAAATCCCCAGGTCCATCTTTCCAAGCCCAGCATTGCTATCTGAAGTCAAAGATGGCTGTCTGATGATATTTGAGTCTTTATAGGACAGAGGTAGGCCCTGTGGGGCAGGGGACAGTGGGGAGAGAAGGAGGGAGATGTAGAAAGAGGGACACTGAAGAGACCTCCCCGCCCCCCCGTAGGGAAACCCACAGACTCAGGAGTAGAGACTAAACCCCCATGATGTGTTTTTCAGAGACCCAACAGGACCCTGTAAATCATTTCCCTCCTTCCCCTTCCCTGCAGGGGGGAGGGAACAAATCCGGAGTGATGTTTGACAAAGGGTTAACGAGACTCTGGGAGTCTGTAGGGAATTAAAATAATTATTTGAAAAATCCCAAAAAAAGCACAAAAAAGGAAGTAAAAATTATACAAAATCCCTCCATTAAAGGAGATTATGTATCGTAAGATGTGAAAGCACCTTGGCTGCCCCTCCAACCCCACTTGCTGAGGTTAGTCACCACTAGGAAGGATGTAGTGAGTAAAAACTTCCCAAGATGCCCCATGCACCCATCATCTCCCCCACCCCCATGAGCTTCCCTTGGTGACTCACTGCTGTACCCCAGGCTCCAAAGACACCTCACAGTCTGTCAATGCTTCTAAACTCAAACTCAAGTCCTGTGCTTTACAAAAAAAAAAAAAAGTTTCTTGGATTTGCTCCTTTATTTTCCTCACTGCCATCCTCTCCAGTCCAGGCTCTTCCTCTCACATCTGGTCTGTTGATTGGGTCCCCTCACTCCCACCTCAAAGCATGTATGGGCACCAGATTCATCTGCCAAGAACACTGTTTCCAACACATCATTTTCCTGTTCTAAAATCTTTGATGACTCCCCATCATTTGGAGGATAATTTAGCTTGGCATGTAAAGTCAGTTGCAACTGACTTTTTCTATTCTTGTACCCGCAAATACTTCCTGACTCCATTTGCAGCCTGGCTGGCTGCTTCGCCAATCTTAGGGAACACTCTGCTTCTCCTGCCTGACAACACCCTGTCCCCACCTGTCCGAAGCTTGCCCGTCCTTCAAGGCCCAGCTCAAGGCTTTCTTTTTCCAGCAAGCCTTCCCTGATTGTTTTAGTTCACGTTTACTGATCCTTCCCCAAATCCCTGAACACAAGGAAGCTATAGCTCGTGGTTTAGCATACCCCGGTTGGAAAGAGACCTTGGGTGTCACCAAAGAATAGTAGTTCCCAGCCTGGAGCCAAAAGATCTCCCAGAGTCTATAAATGTATTGGGGAATGGGGAGCTATTGTGAGTATTTCAGAAAGCCTCTAGGAAATTATACATATTTCATGATAAATGTACCCTGTCAAAGGAAACATTGAATTTCTTCACTTGTGGCCAGAATTGTATCATGCATTGGGTTTCTTGTCCTGATGAATGACATTGGCTATGTTTATTAAGAAAAATGCTTAGGGACACCTGGGTGTCTCAGTCATTTAGGCATCTGATTCTGGCTCAGGTCATGATCCCATGGTTCATGAGTTCGAGCCCTGCATTGGGCTCTATCCTGACAGCTCGGAGCCTGGAGCCTGCTTCAGATTCTGTGTCTCCCTCTCTCTCTGCCCTCCCTTGCTTGTGCTCTGTCTGTATGTCTGTCTCTCTCTCAAAAATAAACATCATACAAATTTAAAAAAAAAATAGGGTGACTGGGTGCCTCAGTTGGTTAAGCATCTGACTCTTGATATTGGGTCAGGTCATGACCTCATGGCTGGTGGGTTCAAGCCCTGCGTCAGGCTCTGCGCTGACAGTGCAAATCCTGCTTGAGATTCTCTCTCTCCCTCTGCCCCACCTGCTTGCGCTCACTCTCTGTCTCTCTCTTAAGGTAAATGAATAAACTTTAACAAAAAATTGTAAAAATGGAGGAAAATCGTGTTACGTAAATGTATCGTAGGTAGTCTCTAAAACATCTGGGGTTTGTGGGCCAGCAAGATGAATAAAAGGGATCCTTGATGGTGAAAAAGTTGAAGTCGTACATGCTGCCCAGTCTCCTGACCAAAGGAGGACTCCTTCCTGACATTTGAACAGCCAATCACTCCCCACTTTTGTGATGGACAAGGTCACTTTCTTACAGGAGGCCGAGACATTATTTGATTGTAGTAGATGGAAACCATCTTCCTCAGGACAGCTTTTCAAGTATTTAAATATAACTTAAAACCTCCGTTGGCTTCCAGTTCCCTGTAGGTCAAGGACAAACTTTCATCTGTGTTCTCTGAGGCCCCACATCCTAGAGCCTTGTCCACTCCTACTTCTGCCGTAACTGTGCCCTGTCTCTTGAACTCTGCTCAGGACCCGCTGACCCTCCCTTGCTTCTCCTTTCACTTACTGTTCCTCTGTTTGGAACACTCTTGTCTCCCCTCTTTACCTAGTGATTCCACTCATCCTTAGAGCTCAGCTAAGACACCTCCCCAAGGAAGCCTTTCCTGATCACCCCCAGGATGGGTGCTTGTAGCCCTTTGTACGTATCCATTGAAACACTCACTGTGGTCATAATTTCTCTCAATGACACAAATGAGTCTGTCTATTCTGGACTATATAGTCCATGAAAGCAGGGCCTTGTTTGAGTTCTGCTCCCAGTATATCCCCATCACCTAGCATGGTGCCATGCTAGGCCTATAGGCAATTCATTAAATATTGACTAATAGTGTTAGTTTCTATTTCATGAGTCTGTTAGAAATGAAATGTGTGGGGTGCTTGGGTGGCTCAGTAGGTTAAGTGTCTTGACTTTGGCCTAGGTCATGATCTCGCCGTTCCCGAGTTCGAGCCCTGTGTCCAGCTCTGTGCTGACAGCTCAGAGCCTGGAGCCTGTTTCGGATTCTGTGTCTCCCTCTCTTTCGCTCTCTCTGCCCCTCCCCCACTCACGCTCTGTCTCTCTCTCTCTCTCTCTCTCTCTCTCTCAAAAGTAAATAAATACTAAAAAAAAAAGAAAACGTGTGCAAAAGCACCATGTAAGCTATAAATCAGGGCCTATAATAATTTTAGGAGTGATGACTATTACTGTTTCCTCAGTTACATTTTGATCTCCTAGATGGGAGCAGATATATACCCCCCCTCCATACCTTCCTTCCCCTGGGCATCTCCTGGCTTGGTAACGAATGACCTAGTGTACAGACTCAGCTGTTCCCCCCCCCCCACCTTTCTGTTTTAATTGCAAATAATCTGACTAAATGCAGTTCCCTCTAAATGTTCAATCGTATCCTTCCTCTCATTCCTTTCTCCCCTTCCGTCATACATTTATTGATCACCTATTCTATGCTACACACCAAACAAATAACCAGGGACACAAAGATGAATGATGGACTCTGTTCTGACATATTCTTACGTTAGAGGGTCTCCTGATTCTCTCCCCAGATCACGCTCCTTTGATTACTTGGTTGATAATGCTCCTCTCACACTAGGGCCCCAGGATCTTTGCACTTGCTGTTCCCTCTGCCCAGAAAGCTCTTCTCTCGGACCTTTCTGTGGGTTGGCTCCTTCTCCATATATTCAAGTCTTGGCTCAGATGTCATATCACAGGCCTCCTCTGACCACTGTCTAGCAAATCACCCTGTTTTGTCCTCAGAGCCCTTCTTGTCTGAAATTATCTTGATATGTCTGGTATATTTTTTTGTTGTCAGTCTCCCCTCATTAGAATGTAAGCACCATGAGAGCAGGGGCTTCGTTTTGTTCACTGCTGCACACTCAGAGCTCCAAGTAGTGGCAACATATAGTAGGTACTCAGTAAATAATTGTGGAAGGACTGAACATGTTGTTCCTCAGATCTGTCAACTCAAGCCAAGTTCCTCCCCTCCTATGGTTTGGACAACATACATCTAGTAATGTGCTTGGTCTGATTTTTTTTTTTTTTTTTCCCAGGGTTATCAGCCTTGTGCCAGAGACTAAATAACAAATATCTCCTCATTGACAGAAAAAAAAAAAAATGCTCTCCTTTTGTTTTAATTTTAACCTTTATTTATTTTTGAGACAGAGAGAGACAGAGCATGAACGGGGGAGGGTCAGAGAGAGAGGGAGGCACAGAATCTGAAGCAGGCTCCAGGCTCTGAACTGTCAGCACAGAGCCCGACGCAGGGCTCGAACTCATGGACCGTGAGATCATGACCTGAGCCAAAGTCGGATGCTTAACCGACTGAGCCACCCAGGCACCCCAAGCTCTCCTTTTGTTTTAACCAAACCCAACCTCTTTATCATACGCCTGGCTTTCTGCTTTGTGCAACTGTGACCAAAACTACTCCCCAGAATTTACCTGCCTCATGTCTCATTCCCTCAGGGCTCTACTTTGTGACTTTTAAGGTGACAATCAGTTAATCCAATAACAGAATCCTGTTAATGTGCTAACGGGAGAGGGTGAAAAAAAGGCTCCCAGCTCCCTCCCTTCTGATTCAGGTAACATCTGTACATTTAACAGGGCCCTTCTGGAGACAATTAAATAAATGCTTTATTGAAACAATAAAATTAATAGGGGTCTCATGGAACTCAATGAAAGGTTTTTAAAAATTAACTTCATTGTTTTTTAAGCTTCAAATTAAGCTTTGCTAGGCAAGGGGTGGGGCAGGACCAAATTACATTAAAGCAGGTCCCTGCCCACAGGACCACCCTTGCGGGATTGAGGTCCCAGGTCTGAGCTTTCCCTGGGGAAGGGCCGTTGCTGCCATTCTGGGGTGCTGTCTTCAATGGGCTCCCACAGTAAGAGGTTTTTCTAAATCGTAGGTCTGGTTCTGTTGCTGGGAGTCTGCGACCTTACAGATTGATTAATTCCATGAGATTTGGGTGCCCTAGTTCAGGTATCCCAGCAAAGGAAACGTCATAATGACATTTGTCATGTTGAACAAATGAAACAATGCACACTGGGGACACTCACTCTGACACGAAGTGTGTGGGACATGTGTCTGTTCCTCCATTTCTCTGCATCCAGGCCCACCCACCCTACCGTATTGCCCCACAACCCCTGGCTGGTCTTGTAACCTGTGATCACGTATTTCTCCCTAGGAACCATTTTCAGCCTCAAGAAAAGCCTAAGAAGTCAGAGTTTGTCAAATCAGAACCTGAGGCCAAAGTTTTCAGAAAATCTGTGGGTGGTTCTGCTGGGGGGCGGGGGCCGGGGAGCGGGTGTGACGTGGGACCAGGGGACTTCCTCATGAAGGATTGCCCGGCTTGGAGGGTCATGGGACCCTGGATGGGGAAATTCTTGTGAAAGATACGGTTCTCTGTCCAGGCGGATAGAGCTGGCATAAGACTGTCTTCAGGACTCCTCATTATTCCTATCAAGGTAGCACATTGATTCAAACCATCTGTGGGCTTGTGAGGTCTGATTAGACTTGGCGTTTCCAACCCTGGGCTCCCGACTTACACCCTATGTGAGTGTGAAGAGCAGGCTGGAGGTGCTGTTGAAGTCCGGGGTGGACCCTGTCTCTGAGCCCCAGACTCTTTGTCCCCAGTGACTCCTGGACTGCCAGCAGGCACCGGGAGGGGTCCTGAGCTGAAAGTCAGAAGGCTTCTGCATCTAGCCCTGCCCTTAACTAGTTACGTGACTTAGAGCAAGTTGTTTAGTCTTTCCGTACCTCAGTTTTTTTCATCTGCAAAATGGGGATAATGATACCTGCGGTGGTTGTTTTGAGGATGAAATGAGGTGCAAATGTGAATCACTTTGAAGTGCACTGAGAAAAGACTGTACAAAAGTTGTTATTTCATTAATGGTGTCCCCATTGTTAGGGGACAGGGCTCTCTTGCCCTGGAGCTGCTACCAGGTTCAGGACACCTCTGAGCTCTGGAAGGGAGCATAAAGCTTTGGGGGGTTTTGTTTATTAACTCCTCTGGCCCCACACTTCCCCTAGAGGGTTTCTGTCCTCTTACCTCTCCACCGCCCTCCTAGTCTCCCAGACTGGAGATCTTAGAGGTGTCTTTGACTCATCCCACTCCTTTATCCTCTTACATCTATTCTGTCAACACATCCTTTTCTTCCTTTGAAATCTATCCCAGACTCACCTTTTCTTTCCTGATCCCACTGCCATCACCTTAGTCTAAGCCATCATTACCTGGGTTTCCTCGGGAGCTCCCCAACTCGTTTCCCTCCTTTGCTGTCCTTCCCCTTCATGCCTTCTTGCACAGGGCTGCCAGATTAATCTTCCCAAGGGCCACTTTGTATCAGGTCACCCCCCTGCTCAAGGAAGCTCGATGGCTCCCTGATTATCTCATCAAGGCCATTCTCCCTGTGGAGAATGTCTTCCACCCCTCTGTTACATCTGCTCTATACACCTGATTTCCCACAGCCCCCTGCATGTGCCCCCCTATACAACCAGACTTATTCCTTCCTGTCCTCCAAAGAAGCCAGCCCAGCTTCTGCTTCTATGTCTCTGCACGGGTCCATTTACCCTGCTTGGAGTGGGAATCTCTTCTCCTGTAGCCTCCCTCTCCTTCTCACTGTCAATTGTCTCCATTCTGTAGCATCCAGCTCAAGTCCCTAGCCACCACCCCCCCCCCGACATTTCTTTTTTTAAAAAATATTTTAATGTTTCTTTAATTTGAGAGAGACAGTGTCAGGGGAGGGGCAGAGCGAGAGAGAGAAGAGAGAGAGAATTCTAAGCAGGCTCTGCATTGTCAACACAGAGCCCAATGCCGGGCTCGATTCCACAAACCGTGGGATCAGGACCTGAGCCGAAACCAAGAGTCAGACGCTTAACCGACTGAGCCACCCAGGTGCCCCCCCCCCCAACCCCCGCCAGACGTTTCTTAGGAGGGTGTCTCATGGGACTATCTCTCCGTTCCATGTATCCTGAATTCTTTTTACATATACTTGGCAGTACTGATTTAGTACCAATTATCTTTTATTTCTTGTCCCCCTGCCCTGCCTCCCCTACCTAGATTTTAAATTCTTTGAGGGCTGGGACCCTGTCTTGTATGTTTCCCATAACATCTAATCAAAGGCTGGAGGCCCTATAAAATCTTGGTTGATTGTGTGGACAAAGAGGTCTGCTTCAGTGCTTGGGGGCTGAGCGTGGAGATTCTCTATTCTAAATAGAGATTTTCTGTCCCCTCCGCTACCCCCCCTGCTCTTCAGAGCTCCCCCTCCAACGTCTTCATCCATCAGTAATAAAGCAGGAACAATAGGGGGTTTCTTTCTAATTAAAGGGAGCAGTTAGTGTTTCCACTTCAAAGCTCTGGGAGAGAAGACTTTTGTTCCTCAGGCCTGGGAGCTCTGGGAGCCCGGGTTGGGTGGGGAAGTGGAGCTCCAGGCCCAGCCAAGCATTAAGCTCGTGAACCTGAGATCCCCCCGTTTGCAGGCAGAGAAGCTCAAATTTAAAACAACAACGTAATTTAGTAACTTCGGCTCTGATAAAACAGTTGGGGGAAATTCTTCTCTCCTAGCGTCTGAAGCCAATGTTATTACAGGTGTGTGTGCTTGTCTCTCCCACACCCTACCCGGCCCCTGTCGCCCCGCCACACACAGCACACACATGTGCCACCCCACACACTCACACGTATGTGGGACTCACAATGCATACATGGAGCTTGCTTAGTGGGTACATCTCCTCACCCCCGTTCCCGGGGCATTTCAGCCTGTGCTATCCCACACACCCAGCTCCTGTCGAATGTATTATGTCTCTACCTCTAAATGCTGGGCCACAAGGCGCTCTGGCTAGAGAACCATCCATATCTATTTAGCTGCAAGTCAGCTAGGCAGAGAGGTATTCTCCCCTGACGCACACCTCCTTCCAACATACACGGGTCACAGACTGATTCTCTACACGAGGCCCAGACTGAGTCCTGCCCTGATAATAAAGTGGCCCGTGCCTCAGACCACGGACTGAGACCCCAAAGTGGCCACTGTTTGGGTGTTTGGCCTAACAGTAGACCCAACAAAAAGCATGATTGAGTCTTTGGTCTAACAAATAGTCTCACAAATTTGATCCATTGATGAGGGAGGTGAGAAGAGAGAGCTTGTGGCCCAGTTCCACTGTTTTCCATTCTGCAAAGCCCACATCACCCACACATTCATCGTGTATTGATCATCTATTCTTTGCAGTAGAGTGGTAAGCAAGTCAATATATGGGGCCTGTCCTCAAACATCTCTATGTTAGATTAATAGCATGGGTTTTTGCATTTCATGATCCTGTGTTCAAGTTCCCCCTCCTTGATTTACTAGCTGGGTCACTTTGGACAAGTTACTTAACCTTTCTAAATCTCAATTTGCTTATAGGTAAATTGGAGATAATAATAATAATGACCTCTAGGGAACGTTAAAAGGATTAAAGGAGGTCATGTATCAAGTGCTAACACAGTGCCTGGCACATAGAATATGCTCAATAAATAACGATCACTCGTTTGCTTATTACTCATTCGGGTGGGGATACAGACGTATATACCTAAAATTACAAAACAGTGTAAGATCTGTCCTGGTTACATGTACCAGGTGAAGGGGGAGCCCAGAGGAAACCCTGAGTCTTCTGGGGGATGTCAGGGAATGCTTTTGTGGGGTGGAATTTGGGGCTAGGGATGGAGGCAGCCCTTGGATAGAGGCTAGAGGGAGTAGGAGCTTGCTTGGCTGACTGGGCCTGGTGGGTCCACGAGGAGGAAATAACATGCACGTTCCATGGGGGTGAAGAATGGCATCCCTGTGCAGACTATGCTGGTATTATTTTGGCCACCACAGAGAGGTACTAGTCCCATGACTCAATTAATCAACACCTGCCACTAAACCGATGAAGGAGAACACTTGAAGCATCTGGGAGGGTCTCAAAGGGCGTTTGATGACGATGGTGGATGGTAATGGCAACACGGTGCTGTGATTTCAGTAGAGCAATGATGTGATTTAGAAATGGACGGCTGAGGCCTTCTGGTTGCCCACCGTCCTTCTCTTCTGACCTGGCCTTCTCATCTTCTTTTCTTTCCTGACCCCACTCCCCCCCCCCCCCCCCTCCCCCCACACTCTTTTGTCTCTGTGGAGCACAGAGAGACAGACACCCTTGTCCTGGCTGCTGGCCTCCTTCATCCCCCCCAAAGCCACTTCGTCTGAGGTCCGGTCTGGCTGGGCCGAGGGGGGCTGTTTCCGCACACATGATGCCGTGATTCCGCCAGCGTGGGGCATGACTGCCCGGCTGCGGCCTTGCTTGCTTCCCTGATTATTTCTCCTTAATTGAGCGTAAAGAATGTGAGGAATGTGGAGTAGACCGCATGAGGAGGGCTGCTGCAGCCCCCTTGGGGATCTGGGATTCTGAGCTCTGGATGGGAGAACTACAGAGGGCTGCTGAACCCCACAAAGTGTGTCGTTCCTGGGCCCCCCACCCTTCCCCACGGTGGCCAGTCCACTTCTCCAACCTCTGATCGGTTTCCTCTCTGCTCCGGGGTTTTCTTCTTCCTTCTCGCTGCACAAAGAATTTCATTTCTTTATAAAACTGGCTACGATCGCCTGTCTTCCCAGGAGTCCGCCTTGACTTAAACCCATGCGACGTTGGCAATCCTTATCCATCTGTAATTCTGGGTAGAACTCGAGAAGCTGTTCACTCTCCTCCGATGGAAGAGGGAGAGGCAATGGTTCTGGCCCCTCGTTGGCCTTGCTTGGCTGCTGGGAACCCTGTGTCCAGGCTGTGGGAAGATCTGAGTCGATGTGTGATGTCCTGCCGCTTAACCTGCCAGGAAGGCAGCCAGGTGAGTGACAGCTGGAGCATTTCCTCTGCCACTTTTCCCTGCCTGGTCAGTCTGGCTTCCTGTCTTCCCTGGCGGAGTGTGACATGGAGGAGAAAGCACAGGTTGAAGACTCCGCCTGGGTTGTGTTCTGGTCTTGTCCTGGGGTCTGTTGGCCGTGTGACCTCAGGAGAAGTTCTGACGTTATCCTCTCTGAGGCTGTTGCCTTCTGTTTTAAAAGGATGGTGGTATTTCCACACTCGCAGCGTTGTAAAGATGAAATGAGACGTGCTGGAGCATGTGAAGCACATAGTAGGCGCTCAGGAGGTATTAGTTTGGCTCTTTGGAGGAAACCGGGAGAAGTCTTTTTTTCTAAAAGAGACGTAGTTTCCTGTGGTGAATGCAGCAGGCCATCCCTAGAGATCATCAAAGAGACAGAGTGACCCTGGGAAACCTGGTCCTAGGACTTCCACCCAGAAAAGTGCCATGGTCAGGGGACTTGGCAATCCTGACTCTGTGGCCCAGGCTGTCTTCCTCCACCTCCCCTCCCCAGGAGGCCGGAGCAGAGGCGATGTTGATTCTGCAGTGGGTGGGGTTCAGGGTATATTTAAAGACAAACTTCCTGCCCAGGAGAGAAGTTCTGTGTTGTGATAGCTAATCTTCCCAGAGTAGTTGAGTGTGGGCTGATCTCATTTTCACAAATAGGACCGGGGTTGGGGCTGGCTGGGATGCAGGCTAAACTCACACAGAGGTAGAGGCTGGGCAAGGTGGTCCTCCATGGCCTGTTCTCACCTAGACTCTGCTGGCCGCCTTCAGCCTCCCACCCCCTCTGCTCACTGGCAGGCCGCTGCCTGGGGTACTCTGAGAGCGGCAAGGCTGAGAATGCACCGATTATATTCTGCAACTTCTGGAAAGTTCCTGCTGTTAGCGATCTGCAAACCTCCCGAGATGAAAATTCAGAACAAAGTGGGAAGTAAATGGGCCTCGTGAGTGATGGTGTAGGAAGCTTTATCATTGGGGGTGTTTATGTGCAGAGGCCCCCGAGCAGGGCCATGGGCCCCTTCATCTTTATGGAGCCCAGAATGCTGGGTATTAGCGGGGCTTTAGGACAGAGGCTGACCTGCGGGGCTGACACTGACATTTCCCTCTGTTTCCCGGAGCCAGAGACACGTTGCTGCCCTCCCTTCTATGGCAGGAGATGCCCAAGGAGAACTGTAGGGCCACCAGCGGAGAAGGGTCCCAATGATGAAGATGATTCTGTAGCTGGAGGCCCCAGGGAAGAGAGGCAGCAGGAGTTGGCAGAGAGTGTAACGAGTCTTGGGCAAGGTGGAGTATTCCTTTGTAGGAATCTAGTTTCCCCGGGACCAGGCTGAGCCTTTTCACGAAGTCAGATGCTAGACCTCTCTCCTCCTCAGAGCTGCACCGCTCCTGGAGCCTAGAATGCACAGAATTGTGCACTGTCCCCTCCTCCCACCCCTGCCCCCATCCCCATCCCCATCTGGGTCTACATTCCTATTCACAGCCACAGCAGCCCTGACAGCAGCCATGGCTGAGCCACATCTGGGGCTCTGATGGCCACATCTGCATCCGCCCCTCTCAGAGCTGGTTATTTCTATTCTGACTTTTATCTGCATCTGTGGAATCTGGAGGGGATCTGTGGATGGTGGGTTCCTAGCCCCAGATGCTGTCAGTTTCTAGGGGAGGGCTGGGGAGGGACCCCATGTCACCAGGCCCAGGGGAGGTGCTCTGATGGGCTTCAGTGGGAGGCGTTGGCTCCCACCTCTCTGAAGTCATGGATTCCTGGCTCTTGGGTTCCAGGCAGAGAAAGTCGGGAATGATCCCCCCAGAGCCTCACACCTCACTCCCCAAGCCCTCTCCCTTCCCTTGTTCTACTCTATCTATGTCTTTTGCCCCTTCTCCTCCCCCAGCTAATATACTTACTGTTGCTACTGGTTCCAGGCTCTGGCTCCCAAATGACATATGGGATGGTGGCAGAAGAGAAAGAGCACTCATGTTGCACATGAGAGGGAGCTAAATGTGGGGTGCGGAAGGAGGGAGACCAAGAAGGAACTGGGTGTAGGTGGCTTTGAGCCATCTCAGGGGTCCCGGGACTGGTTTGGAAAGGGTCCAGTAATGGCAACATGGAACACTTGTAGCCAGCATGTTCTGTGTTTATAGGCCAGGAGGATCCATGAGAGGGCTTCTGGCTTTTAAGCCAGAGCACCTTGGACGATATATAGGCTGGGCATCCCAGCTGGGCTCCGATCAGGCTTCTTTGTGTCCAGAGTTCCTTGGTTGGGTCGCCTTTTCAAGACTGTCGGAGAGTGGTGGGGGTGGGGTGTATGGCATACTGAGCATTTCTTGAGGTAGTCCTTCATGGTTGGACAGACACTCTGGTCATAAGAACTCTGACACAAATCCTGACTCAGGAAGGGATAGAGGACTCCAGAGAGCTGATACCTTTCCTCTGGACTGGCCCAGACCTGCTGGCCTGGGAACTTTGCAGGTCAGTGTCCTCTGAGTGAGGTCCTCTAGGATGAGGGAGGTGGGCCCCCTCTGGTCTCCCTCACTGGCTTAGAGAAGATGTAGGATTTGATGCAGAGAAAAGGAACTGGAGAGGTCTTGAATGGGACTGTATATCAGTGTATGAACAAGCCCATCTATGAGTGTGTGTGTGTGTGTGTGTGTGTGTTCGACAAACCACTTCCATTTAGAAGGTTGTCATCCCTGTCCTGATTGAGGGTTCCCCTCACTGTGTTCTAGAAGGCTCTGGGACCTTGTGACTTAGAATGGCATTTTGCCTGGCACATTCCCCAGGATGTATCAGAGTATCAGTTGAGCCCAAGTTAAGATTTGACTGATCAGGAAGTGCACCCCCAAAGTGGTGGGGTGGGGGCCGTGGTGATGGAATCCTCAGTGATTTTGCTGGGAGTTAACCAGGTGTGGGGTTGTTCTCCTGGATCAGACACTTCCCAGCCCTGCTATGATTCTTATGTCACTCTGCAATGGGTTTCTAGGCTCTGTGACTTCAGAGCCAACTCAATATCTGAGCAGAGACCCTCATTTGAATCTTATCTGGTAGAGCAGATCTGGTTTGGATCTTATCTGGTTTGGATTCTAGAGCAGCCAAAGTGTTCCCCGTGCAGACGGAGGACATCCCTGTTAAGGCTCCAAAGTCACCCTGTGAAGTGTTCCTGATGGGAGCAGTGATTCCACCAGTCCCAAATGTGACCGGTGGCACTTTACTAGGTAACTAGCCTGATCTTTCTGAGCCTCAATGTTCTTATCTGTAAAATGGTAGTAATAGTAATACCTAACTCATAGGGTTGGTATTGATTAAATACAGCGATACAGAGAAAGAGCCTATTACAGTGCCTAACACCTCATAAATGCTTAACGCATGCTAACTCTTGCTGTTTGTTAATTCCCACCCCACCACAGACACCTCTGTGTGAGTCAGGCATTTGATTTCCATAGATCAGGGTGAGAGTGTGGAGTTGGGGCTACAGTAAGGTTTTGGATGAGGATGCAGGTATGGGATTGAATTTAGTGATTTTTGGACAGTGTTTGGGTGGAGGTTTGGGGTCCCTGTTAGGGATGGGTGTTAGGATTAAGTTTGGGATTAGGACAACATTTGGGATGGAGGTCCCAGGAAAATTTGGGTTAGGGATGGAGTTGCCCTTTAGGGAAGACTTTTTATCAAGAATAGAATGACTACATCCCAGCATAGATGCAGGAGACACACAGGGGCTTTGCAAGTCCGGCTTCCTGGTGGGGGGGGAGGGGGGCTGCCCTGGCCTGCACAAGCCCAGAACTTTTCTTAGGATGACATCTTCCCCCTCAAGGCTCTGTGGGGTGCACAAGGTCAGGGCCTTTTGGGGAGCCCTAGGGGGGTCAAGGCTGGAGAGAATGTAGGGAACTCACTGTACCTTCCTTGCTTAGTTCCAGCCCTCCAACACAGTAAGCTCAGCGCTCCCAGCTTGTGGGCCCTCCCACCCCTTGCCACTCCCCACATTTTCACCTGATTCCAGGGTTCTCTGGCCCCAGCAATCTTGCATATCTCCCACCCCAACCCCCACCTTCCTCCAGCCTCCACCTCTTGAGGGAGGTAGGACACAAAGGCTGGATCTTTCCACCAGCCCCATCCTCCTCCCTTGCCTTTCTCCCTCCCGGGGCTGGCAGAGGCCAAAGAAAACAGAGCGCTGCCCCAGCTCATGGCTCACTCTCTCCCTCACTTCCTGCTCCGGGAAGATGGTTTACTCCCTCCCCCGCCCTGGCTCGGGACCTGGCCTTGGTGTCAAGTTTCCACAGAGCTTCCAGAATCGGAGGCCCTGCCTGGGCTCCAGCTGGACCCCTCACCTCTCTCCATGTCACCTCTGGGGCGTCTTTTCTCCCTGGACCCAGCCAGGGCTCTGTGCCCCAATCTCCCGGTAGTGAAATTTTGTTTTTCAGGTGGCGTAAGAAACCAGTGGAAGGAAGGTTTTCTTGGGAGTAGGGGGCATGTAGGATGAGGGTGGGATGGAGGGGGACAGATAGCTGCTGTGCAGAATGGAACTCTGTGGGATGGGTGAGGGAGCCGTGTGGACAGAGGGTCTGAACACACTTCACTTCAGGCCTGCTGACCCAGTGGAAAACGCTCCTCTTACAGCCTAGTAAGCCTAGTATGAATGATGTCCCTGGAACTGTGCACCAACGTGGCCCCGGCCACTGGGCAGCCTTGATAACCTTCCCCAGGGCAGGCTTCAGTGGGCTGAACAACCGCAGGCTCATTTGTGGCCAGCTCAAGAGACGTATCCCCCCTCAGAACTTCCTGATTTCCAGATCCCCATTCAATCCAGTTTCAAGTCTAGCCACCCTCCCCCCCAAATTGCCTCCGGGGTTCTCAGCCTCCTTTCCTCTGCTCTGGATAGAGCTTTGCCAAAGAGCCCCTCAGCTTCTGAGGGGGCTCTGGGGGTTCTGAAGCCCCGGACCTCTGTCTACTCTGCAGACTCACCCTCTCTCTCCAACCGCAGGCCTCTCTTCTGGCCCAAACTGTCCTTCCCCCCTTCTTTTCCACTTGCTCTCCCCAGCTTCCCAGCCCAGAACTTGGGTTCCCTTCAAATTACTGCTCAGTTGACTCGGACAAAAGTTAAGCGTATGGGCTCTGGTGTCTCGCTCCCTGGGTTTGAATACTCATTCCAGCTGGGAAACCTTGGGCAAGACACTGGATGCCTTACGTGTGAAGTAGAGATAATAACTGTATCTAATGCACAGGACTGTTATGAGGATTAAGCAACGTAATGCGGTGACGCATGTAAAGGACTTAGTGTCGCGCCTGGTGCAGAGCACACATCTGACAGGTGACAGCTATTAATATGATTACCACATCTTACGATCACTCATCTGCACCTGAAGGAATATCCCAGAGAGGCCACTGAGGGATGGTAGGAGAATGAGGGCATTACTCCCCACAGGACTGGTTGGCAGAAATCCTGGTCTGTCCGTCTCCCGCTGCATAATACCCATCCTGGCGTTTAACCTGAAGTTAGGTCTTGCTTCCTTCCACCTCCCTCCTCCCCTCCCTCTTTGTTTTCTGCACTTGACACTTGTCAAGAACCTACTCTGGCCCGATTCTTTGCGAGGCACTGAAGATACCGTCACAGATAAAGCTCCACAGCCTGAAGTCTGGTCGTGGAGATGGGGGAGACAAGCATGTAAACCAGCAAAGGCAGTGCTGTATCTTAGGTGCCGTGATAGAAGGATGTTCAGATATAGTGGAGCATAAAAGGGCTGAACTGGTAAGCCTTCAAAGCTGAGGGGTCCGGAGAGGTTTTCAGGCAGAGGGGATACTTGAGCAATGACAGTGAGGTGAAGAATGCCACATTTTATTGGGAATATCTTCCCCAGTTTGGAGCTGAGGACTAGAAGCTGAATATGTACTCTGCAGAGAATATCCTTCCTCTGAAGGATGCTAGAACAGCAAGCCTTGTTTCCTCCTTTTAGACTTCATCTAGGAAAGCCCTTCTTCTCTTATCTGAGTGGCTTATCTGCCTCTTCTCCTTCAGGTATTTACTCAGTTGCCACCTTCCCAGGGAGGCCATCCCTGAGTAGCCTATTCTGAATGACAACCTGCACCCCCTCCACAGCTCTATTCCCCCCGCATCCTTCAACTTCCTTTATTTTCCTCCATAGCACTGACTGCTATCTAACATTCCATATATTTTGTTCATTCGTTTCTTTTTGTTGGTCTACTACTACCAAAAGGTAAGCTCCATGAAGACAGGGATTTTTGTCCGTGTTATTCACTCCTGTATCCCTAGTGCTTGAATGGCTTGGCACACAGTAGGGGCTCAAGAAATGCTTGTCAGAGAGGTACTCATCCCCTGACTTATGCCGGAGACATATTTGATCATCTCTAAAATGGTCCAGGTATGGCCCTGGTGAGCTGTAGCTAATGATCCCCAAATGTCGATTCACAGACGGGCTAGCTACATCAAAATCATTTGAGGGTACTTGTTACATATACAGATTCTGGAATTACACTCACACCTAATGAATTAGAATCTCCACAGTTGGATGCTGCATTTTAGCCAGGGTGCTTGGTGCTTTGATGTGCACCACGGTTGGAAATCACGGCTAGACAATCTGGAAAACGGAATGTGCTTCCTTCATCAATAAGAGAATCAGGAAGGAACACAGAGAGACCAGTCCAGAGGCTATTGTTATAATCTAACTCATAAGCAAAGGTGGCTTTGGTTCAGGTTGAGGCATCTGAGATGGAGAGAAGTGGATGGATTCAGGGGATGTTCAGGAGCTGAAATCTTGAGATAAATTGCATATGGCAGACGAGGAGAAGAGGTATCAAGAACGGATTCTAGGTTCCAGGCCTGTCCAGATACGTAGATGGAGGTGCTGTTATTCAGATGAGGGACCCTGGAAGAAGGCCTAGTGTGGGAGGTAAGATTATGAGTTTAGTCTTAGATATATTGAATGTAAGGTGCTTTTGGCAACCAGAGGGGAAATGTCAAGTCAATAGTTACATGCCCAGGCCAGGAGGTTTCCAAAGCCAGTCATCTGAAAACATCATGTTCAAAATGGGAGTTGTTGACTTCAAGCTAAGCAAGAAGACTGAGATCAAAGGAGTGAACATGGGCTACCTCAGCATGTTTATCTGTCATGTTTAAAAAATACGCAAACATATACAGTTTCCATTGTGAGAGGCAAATAAAGTAATGGAACCTAAAATAAAATTACATGTGCCCTAAACTTAATTATGCTTTAAAAAAAAAAAAAAGAAAGCAGGAACTATACAACTGTAAAATGCATGGGTAGTTGTTATTGAAAGATTTAAATCTTGCTGACACCAATATGAAATGATGGGTTGTGATTCATAGGGAAGGTAATGTGATTTCTGCACATGGGCTCTGACCTTGGGCGCCCCAGCCGGAGTTTGGAGAGTGGTTCTAATTGAATCAACACTGGGCTGGGTGGGGGTGGGGTGGAGATATAATGTCTGCCAGGACTGTGGGAAGAACAATCTCAGTGCACTTTAAACAGAAGGAAAAAAATGGGCCAGCAGACAAGAGGTCGTTCACAGAGAAAGAGGGGTTTGGAAAAGCAAGACGTGTCAAGCTTCTCCAGCCTGGCCCATGGGAGATACACACAGAATGTAAAGAGCAGAGCAGCCTTGTGACCAGAGAATGTCCATTACTTTTGGGGCGAGGGGTGTTTCACTGATATCTTCTGAGTGAAGGGGAACTATTGCCTCAACTGCCCTTTGTTCTGATTCTGGGCCCTCCAAGCAGCCTCCTGGGGATTAATTTGACTTAATAGAGAACACTTCCTAAGCACTCAGAGAACAATAACAGAGAACGTTCCTGTGAGCCCTTATATGCATTATCTCATTTAATGTTTCCAACAACTAATGATGCAGGTAACTGTTATTATCTGGGCATTACAGATGATAGAATGAGGCCACAGAAGTTAATGCACTGGCCCAATGTCACATAGGTAGTGACAGCCAGGCTTTGCTCCCAGGAAGCTGGGATCTCTCTCAGATGCCTTACTCTTAACCACTTCCTCGCACTTGCACACCCACGTGGTGGTGTGGGACGGGGGGTTAAGTCTTCTGGTCCCTGATGAGGGTGTGAGGCATCAATCCCAAGTTCATCTTATAGATTGAAACTCTTGTTTTTATAGCTGCTTGTGTGAATTTTGCTGATCTGCATCTGCTGTTGGGAGACTGACAGAAGACCATCTGACTTCTGGCCTGAAGGGTGGGGGCCAGAAGCGGAACATGGCCCCTCAACCTAATTGCTGCTCCTGGCTGTGGGTCCAGCACCTCGTGCATGGACGGCACTTGAGAATCTTTTCCTGTAGGACCAAATGAAGTGAAGGGGTCACCTGGGGGCCTCCGAGGGGTCTCCTGGCTATCCCCTGCTAATGGCCCCCAAATAAAAAGATGGCACTGGTTTTCGACATCTTTTAGCAAATTTTCAATATTCAGAAATGTTTTTGTCCTGCCAGTTGCAAACTCAGACTGCCTAAGTGAACATTTGTTAACAAAACTCCAAACTTGTGTTATAAACATAGTTATGGAAGGAAAGAAATATCTACTCCCAGATGTAAATTGAACCAAAGTGTACCAGGGCTTTTACTGTAATCACTTTTAGAGAGAAAAATTTCCAAAAGGTCGTTTCCCCCTTCAGAAATTTTCAAATGGAAGGAAACTAGACGTTTTACAAACTTGAAGTCTCGAATGGCTGCGAATGTCTGTAATCCAGAGTCATTTTTTGGAGGCTATATTTCTATATTGCCCACTGGAATGATAACAAACTCGTGGAAAGGAAAGGTTTCCAGCTCAATGGCTTCAAAATGTCCTGTGAGCACTCAGATGATGCCTGAAAGGCAGGCTTAAAGGGATCCAACTCCAAGCCAACAGGGCCATTTACTATTTTAATGCTATTATTATTATTTCAATCTTTAATTTTGAAATCATTATAGATTCACAGGAAGTTGCAGAAAAATATCCAAGGGCTCATGTACTTTTTACCCAGTTTCCCTCAATGGTAACATCTTGGACATTATTATTATTTAAAAAAATTTTAATGTTTATTTATTTTTGACAGAGAGAGAGAGAGAGAGAGAGAGAAAGAGAGAGGGTGTGAGCGGGGGAAAGGCAGAGAGAGAAGGAGATACAGAATCTGAAGCAGGCTCCAGGTTCTGAGCTGTCAGCACAGAGCCTGACGTGGGACTCGAACTCATGAACCACGAGATCGTGAACTGAGCCGAAGTCGGACACTTAACCGACTGAGCCACCCAGGTGCCCCTTGGATATTTTTAATTAAATAAAGAAAATTAAAAAGTAGCTCAGGCCCTTCCAATGGCAAGCACTCAGAAGACTGAATTTACACTTAAACACGGCGTTGATTTAAACGAGGGGAAAATATCTTTTTGCCTAATAAATTGAAGAAGTTTAAAATGTATTTGAAAATGTTCTTTCTTTCTTTTTTTTCTTTTTTTGAAATGTCGAAGTTGGCCCACAGTCATAGGTAATCAGACAATCAGGTTCCTCCTGCTCATAGCCTGGTGTCATCTGGGCGCATGAGTCCAACCTTATCTTCAAATACTCCTCGTTGTTTTCAGTATTCTCAGTGCAGCTCTTTAGCAATTAAAAATGTCAGCCCCTGTAATGGAAAGTTAGTTAAAAACAAATCTGGAGTAGCCATTACAGTTTCAGTGATATTATAGGGCCAAATGAGTTCTCAGGCATTTTCAGTAATATAAATACCTTCATTTATGGCAACTGAGAACTTTGTGGGGGAATTCATGGCAAGGGAAATTACTAATTTACTACATTTATATATGTCACTCTCTCCCCCTCTTCTCATGATTGCAATAGAAGAGAGGGAAATTGTTTCAGCTATCAAGTCACATTTGTGTCTCCTAATTTGGGCGGGGGGGGGGGGAAATGACGAGCATTTGCCAATGGAAAGAGTCTGCCCAGTCCTTGTTTTGTGTGAGGGACATTTCATGCAAAACTTTTCTGTTATCAGGCTCTTTCGTCCCCCTCTCTCAAAAAATAATTTACTAACATGAATCTCTACACTTTTCTTCAAACTGTAAATGGTTCTAAGAGAAGATTCAAGGGAATGCCTGTAGAATTCACCCATGTATTTGTTCCAAGTGATGTTTTAAATGATTATTTCTCTAGGACTCCTACTGGAGGTGACAATATCACACAAACCGATTGTGATGCTTTCGCACCAGAGAAATCTTCACCATCCTTGTTTAACAAAATTCATCCATAATGAAACATAACCTTACTTTTTAGAGTTTTTTGGAGAGCCTGACCTTTAAAAGCCACTCAAAATCATAAGACATTTAAAACCTATAAGTGATTGAAAACTACTTAAACGCCAAGAAGAGGTAGACTAGGACATGTTTGTACCAAAGAATATTATACAGCAATGTGAATGAATGAACTGCCATCAGGTACCTGGAAAAAAATAAGTGACTCACACACACATAACGGTGAGCAAAAAGGCCAGACAGCACAAAGGATGTTTGATTCCGTTTATATAAAGTTTTAAAATAGGTAAAACTAACCAGTGATGTTGGAAGTTAGCCTTTGGGGGATGGGGTGGGGTAGGTATTCCAAAGGCACAGCAGAAGGGTTTCTGGGATGCTGGGAACATTTTGTTTCTTGATGTTGTTTACCTGGGTGTGTTTGATTTGTGAAAATTCATCATGCTCATCACACTACGTACTTAACAAAGTTTGCACTTTCACTATGTAAGTTATACTTCCATAAAGCATTAGAAAAAAAGCCAGTAAGTGCAATGGGATTATGGGAGAGACTGGGTCGCTGGCAGGCATCCCAGCATCCTTCACTGCAGACATGATGGCGGCCTCTATTCAATTCTGTCTCAGACAGGGTGGCGGATGGTGGGGAGGTGGGGCGGGCTCCATGGAGACAGCATAGATGATCTCTAATTATACTTTTCCTTTTAGAAAAAGGAATTTTTTTTTTTCCAAAAGAGGGACTTTAAATGATAGTTGGTGGAAGAACCTCCTTTATGTCATCTACTCTTGGAATACTTTTCCTACTGACAGATCCCACACACAACTCCCCCAGCTCAGTGCCATGCTGCCTGACAGAGAGGGGTGATAGCACCCACCAGGCTCACAGAACCACAGAACTGGCTTTAAACCTCATCTCTGCTTCTCACCTGCTTTGCCACCCTGGACACTGATCTGTTCTCGAAGCCTTAATATCCACCTAATGGGTTGACACTGAGAATTAAATGAGGCTTCCCAAGGGACATATGTCTGTTACAATGCCCGACATGTGGCAGACATTTGAGAAATTGTTCCTTACTTACATTGTCTCTAATTTTTACTCTGCACAATAGGTATTATTTTTATCTTACAAATGAGGAAACCCAGCTTGCATGTGGCAGGATCCCACCTAATGAGTGGCAGAGTAGGATTTGGACCCTGACCACCAGCCCTGAGCCGAAGTGCCTAAACTCTCTGCCATGCTGCCTGGAACCCTGTGCCTGCAGCTGGCCATGCTGCTGTGGTTCCAGGACTCCTGGAGATGAGCTTCCGGACCTCTGATTATTTCATTTTCCTGGCTCCCGTGGCTGCAGCTTCTGGAAGCCCGTCTCTCTTCTCTTTCACCTTCTTCCCTAAATGACAACTTCTCTCCTCCCCTCCTGCTGTCTCTGGAGCCCCAGATGCCAGAGCTCCACAGAACAATCTGTGCCCTTCCCTGGGCCAGCCCTGATTTGCCTTCCAGGCTAGCAGTGTCCAGCTTGGGGGGCTCCTGCCCACACCAGGCTTCCTACATCTGAAATTGGCCCAAGGAACCCAAGAAGAGGGTCCAGGCCATAGGAATACTAGTGCTGCTGGGCAGGACTCGCTCTACAATTTGCAGAGCTGAGTGCAAAATCAACATCCAGAGCTCCTTGTTTAAAAAAAAAAAAATCAAAACATTAAGAATTTCAAGACAGTGATACCAAGGCATTAAACTAAGCATGGGACCTTGGCCCTGTCCCCTTGAATGCTACCTTATGATTCTGCTAAGTGGAGTCCTGAGATTTGTGGCCTTAGACACGGGTCCAGACCCCAGGATCTAAGCTTGTTGGATTCCCTGGTCTCCTCAGAAGGGACAGGATTGTCAGTGAGGTCAGTGGCCTGTGTGTACTCAGGACCTGGGCAGAAAGACTGTGGTGACTTGAAGACTTACAGCCCCAGTGATCCAGGGCTCTGAAGTGACACCAACCTCAGAGGTTAGGTCTCTGTTGTGTGGCCTCAGGCTCTAGGATTGTGGCCTGGCAGATAGGTCGGTGTGCGGTAGGGGGTAGAGGGATGAAGTAGGACGGTGGTGGGGAGATGAAGGACCCGTGGAATAGCTTAGAAGGCCAAAGGAAAGGGGCGCCTGGGTGACTCAGTCCGTTAAGCATCCGGCTCTTGGTTTCAGCTCAGGTCATGATCTCATGGTTCATGAGTTTGAGCCCCGAGTCAGGCAAGTTCTACACTGACAGCTTGGAGTCTGCTTGGGATTCTCTCTCCCTCTCTCCCTGCCACTCCCTGGATCTCTCTCTCTCTCTCTCTCTCAAAATAAATAAATAAACTTAAAAAAAAAAAAAAAAGAAGGCCAAAAGAAAGGGATGAGGGGATGCTTGAGATCTGGACCTTGGAGGGAAGTGGGAGATACAGCCTCTATGGTTCAAATAGCTCAGGCTAGGACTTCAGGAAGCTGGTACGGTGCCTAGGACTCTGAGCCTGCAGTGGCCAGAGGCTTCCAGGGCTCCTGAGAGTACATCCTAGTCTCTGAGGAAGGAGCTTAGAGTCATGCCAGCCCAGGAGCACCCCACTGCTTTGGGCTATGAGTGAAGCGGATGACCGTTCTCTCTTCTTCAGTAGAGGCCTCTACGTGCCTTGTGTCCCGGGCCAACCCTTCTGCGTGTATGCCACCTCTTGCACTCCCCCCCCACCCCCGCCCCCCATCATGCTACCCCTTCCTCCAGACTCTTTCCTTAGCACGTATTCGGGTAAGAAGAGCGCAGGTTTTGGCATTAGAGAGTTCTGGGCTCCGATTCTGACTTGGCTATTTACTAGGTGTGTGACCCCAGCCAAGTAACTCAACCTTTTTGAGTCTTGGTTTCCCCATTTATAAAAAAGAATAATGAAGGTGCCTGTCTCATAAACTACATAGGAGGTTTAAATGGAAAAATATGGTCAGGATGCTGGCCACATCGCGAGTGCTCAATAAAATGATAACTGTTCGTAGTAGTGGCATAAGAAGAATAAGGTCATTAATGTGAACAGGCAATGTGGTATATGGAGATAATTTCTGTTCCAGAATGTGAGTGTAAGACTCAAAGTAGTGTCTGTGGTGTAGAAGCTCCCAGAATGGTGCCTGGTGTCTAGTAGGGTCAAAAAAACCCTGTAGGGGCGCCTGGGTGGCGCAGTCGGTTAAAGCATCCGACTTCAGCCAGGTCACGATCTCACGGTCCGTGAGTTCGAGCCCCGCGTCGGGCTCTGGGCTGATGGCTCGGAGCCTGGAGCCTGTTTCAGATTCTGTGTCTCCCTCTCTCTCTGTCCCTCCCCCGTTCATGCTCTGTCTCTCTCTGTCCCAAAAATAAAATAAACGTTGAAAAAAAAAATTAAAAAAAAAACAAAACCCTGTAAACTGTTTGTTCATCTTCTCTCCAACTTTCCCTTGGGTTCCATCCAGCACTTGGGGCCTCCTTAGATCCAGTCTTAATGTCCCTTAGACAGCCTATGCCACATGACTCTGGCTGGGTGAGCAGCCATGAAGAGAGGGTCTTGAATGTGCAGAGGAGAGGGAGAAGGGCACCTGGAGGGAAGGTCTTGGGCAGACCCTGTGAGAGGGGCAGCCTCACTGGTTATTCTGCCCACAGGTCCCTGCCTCTGGGCACACACCCCAGTGTCTCTGTCTGCCACTCAGCCAGGGCTGGTTTAAACACCTGTGCCTCCATCACACCAAAAGAGGCCCCTGTCTCTCCACTCCTTGGCCAACAATTCAGTCCCGAGCAGGTGGCCCCACTGCCCTGATCTTCCTTACCCTCTTGTCTCCACGACATGCCCTCCCCCCTCTCCTCTCTTGACTCCTTCCGGCCTTCATCTATTTCCACCCCTATCCAGCTCCCAGCCTGACCCATCTCATGAGATTCTAATCCAAAACCAACCACCCCCACCTCCTGCCTAGCATTTCTGCCATCCCTCCCTGTCTGCTTACTCCCCCAGCGCTCTGGGGAGGGTCCGTGTACCTTCTGGGATCTCTAGAGGACATGCCTGTCAGCCTCTGACTGGAGAAATGGTTGCCAGCCATTCCATTCTGGTGAAAGCAGATGCCCCAGAGCAGAGTGCGGACCCTTCCCCTTGCCCTCAGGTTCCGAGGAGCCCCGCAGTGCCCTCCAGTCTGCCCTCCTCCATCCCCACTGAGGGCCATGGGCTCCTGGGTACAGTGACTCAGGCCTCGTCTCCACTGTTGTTTATGTAATCCTTCCCTGCAGTAACAAGGTGTTTACTGTTGCACAAACACATTTTGGTTTAACGGCTGATAGTAAAACTGTCTGATAAAGTTTGATTTAGCGAAAGAAAGCAAAATAAATCTGGGGGCACAGAGAGCCTTTGGGAAGAGAGACTTCTAGGGCTTTACAGAAGGGGCAAGACAGCGAGGGCTGGGGTAGGGGTGGGTCAGCTGCACTCCCCTGGTCATTCTTTCTGCCTGTCTCCTGAGAGAACCACCAGCAGCTCCTCTGTAGGAAGCTGAATTCCAGATAAGGTTGTAAGTTCCTGGACTTGGCATTTCCCTGCCATAGCACACGCTCTGGCTTCCTCCATTGTCTGCTCTCATGAATCATCTCCATCCTTCAACGTCTGTGTAATTTGTTCCTCCCTGGTGGGGGGGGGGGTGCTCCCCTGATTGCTGTGGCTCAGATCAAGCTGGTAATGTGGTCTGAGAGAAGGAAACTTAAGCTAGGAGACCCGAGGACCAGATCTAGCTCTGGGACTTACAGGCAGTATGGCCTCAGGCAACTCATGTTGCCTTTAAGGATCTCAGTTCACTCAGCTGCAGAGGGGCACGAGTGGGATAAAATACACAAAGCGCTTGGTTCTTGGTAGAGCCCTCCCCACGTTTAGGACACTCCTATCTTGTTCTCTGAAATCTCACGAGGTACGCACTGACTGTGTACTCACTTGCACTCTGCTCACAAAGCAAGGCGGGGTGAGCATCTGTTTTGTTTTTTTTTTTTGAAATTTTTTAATCTTTATTTATTTTTGAGAGAGAGACAGGGAGGGGCAGAGAGAGAGGAGACTCAGAATCCGAAGCAGGCTCCAGGCTCTGAGCTGTCAGCAGAGAGTCTGATGCGGGGCTCGAACTCATGGACTGTGAGATCATGACCTGAGCTGAAGTCTGACGCCCAACTGACTAAGCCCCAGACACCCCAGCATCTGTTCTTGTATGTGATGTTTCCATAGCCTGTTGCCAGTTCCCCCCTCCTGTGTGTCTCCTATGCCTGATTTGTCAGTATGGTGCCAGAGTGAGGCAACAGGTACCCATGAAAGATTTTTTTAAACTTAAAAAAATGTTTATTTATTTTGAGAGAGAGCGAGCGAGCAGGGGAAGAGTGGGGTGGAGAAAGAGAATCCCAAGCAGACTCCTTGTTGTCAGTGCAGAGTCCAGTGTGGGGCTCAAACTCACAAACCATGAGATCATGACCTGAGTTGAAATCAAGAGTAGGACGCTCAACCAACTGAGCCACCCAAGTGCCCTGATTGTTTAAATTTTTGTTGCTGTGTATTATTTCGTTATGTGAATATACTACAATTACTTATCTATTCAATCGTTGAGGGGTCTTTGGGTAGTTTCCAGTTGTTGTATGTTATGGATAGTGACTCTATGAGCACTATTGTGTGTGTATTTTGGAGAATGCATTTCTGTTGGATATGTATGTAGGATGGAATTTTTGAGCAAAGGGTTTATACATGCCCAAGGAGCAGCTTTAGAAGATATTGTTGACTAGCTTTCCAAAGAGGATATGCCAATTCGTGTTCCATCCAACATTTGGCTTCTCTTTTTCACTTTAGCCACACTAGTGGGTGTATAGTAGTAACTCAAATTGATGTTCCACTTTGTGTTTCTGATTCCTGAAGAAGTCGGAGCACATTTTCATATGGCTGTTGGCCACTTGTACAGCCTCTTTTGTGAAGAGCTTGTTCAAGTCTTTTGCCCATATTTCTATTGAGCAGTTTGTCTTTTTCTTACTGGTTTATAGAGGTTCTTTATATATTCTGGATCTGAGTCTTTTGTCATATATTTATTCTGCAAAAATCTTTTCTCACATCGTGCATTGCCTCTCAGTCTCTTGATTGTGTCTTTTAAAATAACAGAAATGCTTCCTTTTAGCAGAATCCAATTTAAGTTTCCAGGACATATGCTTTGACTGAATTCAGCTTCTATCTTCCTGGCCAACTCCATTCTCCCCTTCTGAGCCAGCCTGTTTTCTACGTTCTGTCCTGTATTTTGGAGAAAGTAAAAAGATGGTTTTCGGGGCGTCTGGGTGGCTCAGTTGGTTGGGTGGCCGACTTCGGCTCAGGTCATGATCTCGCGGTCCATGAGTTCGAGCCCTGCGTCGCGCTCTGTGCTGACAGCTCAGAGCCTGGAGCCCGTTTCAGATTCTGTGTCTCCCTCTCTCTGACCCTCCCCTGTTCATGCTCTGTCTCTCCCTGTCTCAAAAATAAATAAAAAATGTTAAAAAAGGGGCACCTGGGTGGCTCGGTCGGTTAAGCGTCCGACTTCGGCTCAGGTGGTGATTTCACGGTCCGTGAGTTCGAACCCTGCGTCAGGCTCTGTGCTGACCGCTCAGAGCCTGGAGCCTGTTTCGGATTCTGTGTCTCTCTCTCTCTCTGCCCCTCCCCTGTTCATGCTCTGTCTCTCTCTGTCTCAAAAATAAATAAACGTTAAAAAAAAAAAAAGTTAAAAAAAAAAAAAAAGATGGTTTTCAAGGAAAACCCCATGGCTGAGGCCCATACTGTTCACCTGGAAGCCTTTTCCAGTTCGAAGTGTTGCCTGCGCATCTGTGGTTCCTATGCCTGGAGACCTCCCATCCCTTCCCCCTTTTCCAGGAATCCAGGTCAGTTTTGTGGACTAATCTCCCTCCTTCCACTTAAGATCCGATTAGTCCACTCAAGAGAACCTAAAAGGCCAACAAGCAAATGAAGAGTTGCTCGAGCTCATTAATAGTCAGAGAAATGTGCATTAAAGAAATAATGAGATATAAACTTCATAGCTATCGGGCTGGTGGAAATTGGAAGGCTGGATGACACCAAGTGCTGGGAGGGGTATGAGGTACAAGAACGTGCGTGCCATGCTGGTAGGAGTGTATCAGGACAGCACGCGGGCGCTACTGAATGAAGATGTTTCTACCCTACGTGCCAGCAGTCCACTCACACAGGCCCGGGCGGGGTGTGGCAGGGACGTGCGCGACAGTATTGCCGTGGTGGGGGTCATCCTCGCGGAGGTGGATAGTAAGAGGTGGTAGCTACACACCATGGAGTATTACCTCGCAGTGAGAAGCAAGGGGTTAGATGTATGCTCACTAACATGCATGGATCTTTAAACAGTGCTGAGCGGATGAGTAAAAGGCAGAGGGAGCTGTACAACATTTGCGTTAGGTGGGGAAGACTGAACGCCCGAAAAGAAAGCTAAGCATTTTGCAAAGGCACGAACCAAGAGATCCATATACACCAAATGCCTTAACGTGGCTCCCTGTGGGGGGATGGGAATGAGGAATAAGGATAAAAGAGGATTTTTAAAAAGCTCAGCTACCTCAACCTCCTTTGGCTTAATGCATCTTCTGGCTCCATCTTGAAAAATCCCCTTCTCTGTCATCTCTTCTGGTTCCCTTCCCCAAGACCTCAGTGTTCACCTGTCAGTCTCCCTTCAGATCAGCCTCCTTCAGGCCGTGTCTGAACAACACAAATTGACATTTACAAATATCTTCTATCTGTGGTTACCCTGAGTGTGTACTCACCACACTGCAGTGGCCAACACAGAGCCCCACAGGACTGGGGACAGGGGAGAGCCAGAGGCCTTGAGGGGGACCCGGTGCTATTATTCATGGTGTCTGGCACCCAGAAGCGGCTCAGTCAATGTCTTTTTAATGAGCCAGAGAAATTCTGTGCTGGCTCTGCTCTGTTAAGGCAGATGCCTTAACCTCTCTGAGCTTCGATTTCCATCTCTGTCAACATGGAGATAATAATTTTAATGCCTTTTTCGCAGGGTTATCGTGAAGGTTAGATGAGATCATTGCTTTGGAAAGCACTTGGTTAACTGTAAACAGTTAGCCAGTGCCATGGAAGAAGTGTAGAGAAATGAATGTAGGAGGGTCAAATCCTAGTACTCCCACGTATTAGCTGCAGGACCTTGAATAATGCAGCATCCTCTGGCCTCAGGTTTTGCGTTCTGTAAAATGAAAAACAATAATGTCAACCTTGTGGAGTTGTTAGGAGGACTAATGACAATACGTATTTAGGAGACAGTAGTAGGTGGTTAGAAAATGGGAGAACTGGGGGCGCCTGGGTGGCGCAGTCACTTAAGCACCTGACTCTTGATTTCAGCTCAGGTCATGATCTCATGGTTCAGTTCGTGGGCTAAAGCCCTGTGTTGGGCTCTGAGATGACAGCACAGAACCTGCTTGGGATTCTCTCTCCCCCCCTCTCTTTGCCCCTTCTCTGTGCTTGCACACACACACACTCTCAAAACAAATAAACTTAAAGAACATGGGAGAACTATCCCATTCACTCATTTATTCAGTGAGTCTTTATCGAATGCCTATAAAATGTTCCAGGCAGGGTTCTAGACACTGGGAATGAAGGGGAGAATGAAACAGAAAAAAATTCCAAAAATCCCTGCCTTTGGTCTAGGGGAGAGAGGGGTCGAACAAGAAATAAAATTAGTTTGGGGCGCCTGGGTGGCTCGGTCGGTTGGGCGTCTGACTTCGGCTCAGGTCATGATCTCGCGGTCCGTGAGTTCGAGCCCCGCGTCGGGCTCTGTGCTGACTGCTCAGAGCCTGGAGCCTGTTTCAGATTCTGTGTCTCCCTCTCTCTCTGCCCCTCCCCCGTTCATGCTCTGTCTCTCTCTGTCTCAAAAATAAATGAACGTTAAAAAAAAAAAAGAAATAAAATTAGTAAGATGTAGTATGCTAGATGATGGCAAAGACTATGGCAAAAATTCAGCAGGAATAGGGTGGGTAGGAAGCTCTGGGGGTGGGGTGGAAGAGATTTCCTTTTTTTTTTTTTAATTTTTTTTTCTAACATTTATTTGTTTTTGAGACAGAGAGAGACAGAGCATGAATGGGGGAGGGTCAGAGAGAGGGAGACACAGAATCTGAAACAGGCTCCAGGCTCTGAGCTGTCAGCACAGAGCCCAACGCGGGGCTCGAACTCACGGACCGTGAGATCATGACCTGAGCTGAAGTCGGCTGCTTAACCGACTGAGCCACTCAGGCGCCCCAAGAGATTTCCTTTTTAAGCAGATTAGTCAAGAAAGGCCTAGCTGAGAAGGTGATGTTTGAACAAAGACTCTAAGGAGGAGGGAGGGTAAGCCCTGGGGAAGTGCAAAGGCCCTGAAGTGGATGCATATCTGGTGCATTCAAGTCACAACAAGGAGGCCAGGGTGACTGGGATGAGCTCAGAGAGCTAAAGGCCGCAGTGGGGCTGATGGTGTAGAAGCCCCACGTAAAGATTGCTGTAAATTACGCCTGGCTGCACAGGATTATCTCAGGGAGGAGCCAAGATTGAAGGACGTGTGATTTTCAGGTGTGGAGGAGGAGCCAAGGTAGGTGTATTAGTCATTTAAGGCACCTAACAAATTAGCCCAAACTTAGCAGCTTAAAACAATAGTCATTTATTATCGCTTAGTTTCTGTGAGCCAAGGATTCAGGTGCAGCTGAGGGTGTCTCAGATGGCTGCCATCAAGGTGACCGGGGCCATAGTCTCAAGACTCGACTGGGAGAGGGTCTGCCTCTAACCTCAGTCTTGCGGCTGCTGGCAAGGTTCAGTTCCTCTCTGGCTGCTGGTAAGAGGTCTCTCTCAGTGCTTTGCCATGTGGGCCCCCTCCTAGCCCAGCTCACACCATGACAGCTGGCTTCCTTCAGAGTAAATGAGCCCAAGAAGGAAGCCACCGTCTTTTAATAACATAATCTTGGAAGGGACATCTCATTACCTCGGCTTCATTCTGCTTGCTAGAGACAAGTCACTAAATCCGGTCCTTGCTCGCTTGAAGAGATTACACATGAATACCGGGGTGGGGAATCAACTGAGCTATAGGAAGGGGGGCTACCTACCACAGGGGAGTTCTGATGTTCGGGTGCAGTGGAATTGCCAAAGACAAGCATCCATCCAAGGATGGATGAGAAATTTTTTGTCTAGATGCAGCAGGGACATTTGAGACTTACTTTGTCAGTGCAATCCAGTTGTACTTTCTAACAAGGATTAGGAGTAATTGGATAGCTAGGAATCTATCTATCTATCTATCATCTATCTATCATCTATCTATCTATCTATCTATGGTGCTAAGTGCTCCCAGCTAACTGGGCTAATTAGGTCCTCTGGCTGCTCATTCTGGGGCCAGGTTTCAACTTGCAGGGAAAAGGCATTATTTGTGAGTGTGTGCACATGCATATAGACGGCCGTGCTCGTTTTCTGTGGTGTCTGCCTCCCGGGTCCTACCCTTCCTTCGGCCTGGCGACCCCTGGGTTCACCTTTCCTCCGCTCCCCCCTCTGCACTTTGACGGGAGGTCACGTGTGAGGAAACAAGCCCCACGTGGTTTTAATCATTTTGCTATAAAAGCTGAGCTGCTCTCCGCTTTGATCCAAGCTGAGCTGCTGGAGGAAGGGCTGGGGGCCGGGCTGGCCTGTCCGCGGAGCACTCCGCGCACGGCTCCCACATCAGACGGCAGCCGTAAAATGGAGCACAGCTCATTAATTCTCCCTCTTAACCAGGGCACCTGACAAGAAGTGACTTTGAAAACCCGGAGGACGGATGGGCGGGCGGGTGGGCGGCTCTCCGACTATGCAAGGAACATCTGTTTCCAGGTCCCTGGCTGTTAAATTGACATCTTTTTATTTGAAACGTTTCTTTTATTTCCCAACTTCCTGCAATTGGCAAGGTCTCTGTGCCAGGCAGTAGACTGTCGTGGCTTTGTGGGCCATATGAACTGAGTGGCTTCACTGTCCTGAACGGCAGGCCTGTAAGTGCCAAAATGGGCAGGCTGGCACTCTGTCAATTATTAAACCTATGTTTGTGCAGAGAACATCAAACCCCATAAAAAACCAAAATGGCCTTGAAATTGAAAACCCTGTGAACGTCTGTGAGCCTCCATATGAGAAATATTAGTGTTTCAGAACTAGAAAATTCACTGGGAGCCTGGCATTTTCCATCAAGAATCTTCTCTCCTTGGGACCCAGCAATCAAGTATACTTAAGAAGAGTGATCTGACCCCCGTGCCTTCAGCCTTCATCCTGGATGCTGAGATAACTATTGGTGACTAAAGTCCCGGGTTCGAGCTTTAACCTCCTCCTGACAAAGGTCACTAGCAAAAGCTGGGTTGACTCTTCTCTAGGTGACAGCTCAGGGCTCTTGGGATGGGGATTGGAAGTGGTGGGTAGATGGTCCTATTTATTTCTACTTTGTCCTGGGGGCCTTTGGATCATCTTATATTCCTGGCAGTGCGATCCGCATGCTTTATCCTTCGTCCTTCAGGACCCACCGTGGGCCAGGTGGATCACTGTCAGCAGGACAGACGGTAGTCTGTCATCTGAGAAATAATGGCAGCGCTGAGTCCCAAGCGATCATCCAGGAATACCCTGTGGCATGCACAAATGTGTGTGAGTATGTGATGCCAGAAGACGTAAGTCTGATTGGTGGTGCACCTGTGTGAGAGCATTGGTCCCATGATGTCTCTGTGTCTCTGCAGCAAGTGCCCAAGAAGTCAGCAGATGAGCACATAACCTCTTTGTCAGAACGTCTTTGTCTCTGGGTTAAGGTACCTGAAGAGCTGACGGGTGAAGTGACAGTGTGCATTTGTGAGTTGTGCGTGAGGATGACGATTTCTTCATTTTCATGTGTCCCGAAAGCAGCAGAGATAATCCTTACTGGTTCTGCTTTACTAGTGATTGTAACACTCATGCTCCTTAGTTTCCAAGACGTTGGGCGTCCCCGTCCTTCACTCTTTGAGGGTTGCAGGCTTTTAGGGTTGCAGGCTCTCGAGTGAGACGGCCTGGTGTTGAATCCTGGCTCCACCTTTTTCTAACAACGTGAACTTGGACAACCTCTCTTTTTTTTTTTTTTTTTTTTTTTTTTTTTTTACAATTTTATTTATTTTTAAGTACTCTCTACACTCAAGAGAGTTCAAGGCTTGAACTCACAGCCTTGAGATCAAGAGTTGCATGTTCTACTGACTGAGCCAGCCAGGCGCCCCTCCCTCGGACAGCCTCTGTATACCTCAGTTTCCTTATCTGTAAAAGGAGAGTAAAATAGTACCAAATTGCAGAATCCATGAGATAATTCATGGAAAGCAATTTGAAATTCCCTCCTTTGGTTAAATGTCACCAGCACCACCCCCTGTCCCTGCCATCACTTTCACCTCTCAGACGCTGTACTGTCCTTATGCCTTGACAGTCCATTCTCCCCCATCTCCCTTCATGTTATCAACCCCCATCAACTCAGGTGCCCCAGTCCCTTTGCCACTGCTTTCGCATGCCACCAGCTGAGTTTCCAGAAGGGCAAAACTGGTAGGGCATGACCCAACCGATATGGGTCACTTGGGTGGCAGAGCCAGAGAATAGATGCTCTGTGATTTCTCAACTACTTGGGTGGAGAACAAGGTGAGTGAAGCAGGTGAGTGAAGGTAGGAAGGGAGCCCGCCCCACGGGTCTCTGCAGCGCATGCCTCCTTCTCCCCTCTCTTCTTTCCCCTTCAGGCTTGGCTTGGGGTGAGGAGGGTAGACCTACAGCAAGGCCATGCCTGCCATCTGCTTACTACCAGTTTGGGAGTATCCAAGAAACACAGTCAATGTCCTGGTCAATTTTGGCTTTTCTATTCCAATTTGAATATATTAAAATGCAACTTTCCAGCTGTGCAAATCCCCAGGCCATTGAAATAAAAGGTTTTTAACTTTAACCATTAAAGATTTAACTAGCCAATAAATCTAAGTAGGTGGGGGGTTGTTACCAAACGTTTATTACATTGCTCTTGCTTTTAACTTAAGAGCAAATGCCAAGTGTGGACTTCCATGAAAAAGGCATTCCCTTATGGTCAAAACTGATATCAGCCCCTGGACGAAAAAGCAATAGACCACTGTCTCCAGAAGGGTCCGCTCACTTTCCTCTCAAATCCCTTTAGGAGTTAAAATGGCTCTATCAACTTTACAAACCAATTTGCTTGCTGCAAAAAAGGCCTATAATAGCCTCTTGTTGCCACAGTCAGAACATGACTGACTAAATTAATCCAAAATTCTACTTTCAGTTTGAGCATCTTGGCGCCAACTTTTCCAGAACCAGATTTTATAAAGGCACAAAGGGGATATAGCTTTAGTGAAGAAAATCACAAGATCTTTCTCTTTTAGTATCTTCTGGGTGAGAAGGGTAATCAGTGCCTTGGATCATAGTGCTTAGTTTTGCCATTTTCACCTTGAAGACAAGTAAGAGACCAGCCCGGTAGTGAAATACGACTTTTAATTTACACAAATGTAAACGTATAGAATTCAACCATCGTATTCACCCTGGACTTAAAAAATGAATAGAAGCCAGATAAATCTTGGCCATTAAAAAAAAAAAAAAAAAAGTAAGAAAGAAAGAAAAAACAAAAAAAGATCTGACATACAAGTTGAGTTATACCAGCCATCAAGGGGACAGAGCCACATTCCAGATGTGCTATTTTCCTGCCCATTGACAGTTCTCCAACCCACCCCAGCAATAAAAAAGTCCTGAAGTGGATTTTTTAATCTGGCTTAGATTCTGTTTTGCCCGAGAGGCCTGCTGGGTGGGTCCTCTGGGTTTTCTTTCTTGCAGAACAAACCAGTGAGCCCTATTTGTGGGAAATACGCAGTAAATTCTGGCCTTTGCTCATGAAACTTCCCTCTGGAGCATTTTTCACATCTAAATAGGAGGTGCATAAAGTTGATAAGCAGTCGTATTTTTTTTTTTTAAGTGATTGTACTTTTAGCTTGAAGAGTTGTAGCTCAAGATTTTGAGCTCCATGAGAACGTATCCTCTGCTCCCTAAATTATAAGCCAGAGTAGAATGACAGTGATGAAGCGTGTGCTTCCCTCATCCAGCTCAAATCGTGGGGGACACTTACATTTGCCTTTCGACTGGCAACCCATTCACATCTCCTTGACTTCAGTTGAGGAAGGGACATTGGCTGATTCGAAGGGTGATCTCCCCTTCATCTAGCCCCTCCATTGCAACTGCTGAGAAGGAGGCATGAATCCCAGGGACCTAGGGTGCAGAAGCATTTCCCCCTGGAGGACCCTAGCCGTGCCCTCTGGTGTGGGTGTGGTAGGGAAGGGCTAAGCGTGATACTTTTAAAGCCTACTCGATGGATGGTTTGGGAGGTGGAAGCATTAGAGAAATTCTTTCCAAACCAAACCAGAATCAAAGCGAAACACTTCTATTTACAGGTGTAAATAGAGGATTTGCTGGGAATCTCCTTGAGTCCGGGAGGCAAATCCAGAAACTCCAAAGACCCGTTTCACCCTCAGAAATTGTAAGAGCTGATGCCATCCCTCAGGAAGCTGGGGAGGATCATCAGCCCATGTGGCAAATGCAGAGTGGCTCACACCAGCCTCTCCCTGGGGCACTTCCAGATCAACTTTGCTGGTCCTTCTCTGATTTTGAAATTCCAACCTGTTGAACCTAGAAGAGACAGAAAAAGCAAGAGAGAAACTTCTCAGCTGTTCCTAGGAACTTTTGCTTTCTGAATGAGAGGTCACTTTGGGAGGGAAATTTTTGATTTGGATCCCTAGTACTTGTGCAGCTGTACATGGTAGGCTTGTTCTGGGGCATACTTTTGGTACGCTTGGAAGAGAGGCACCTGTACTTCTTTCCAGAAGGATTACAGTTACTTCGAAGATGGTCATTTCACCCATTCATTGATCCATTCGTGTGTTAGCTCATTCATTCATTCTATGAATGTTGCTGGATGCCTTCTGTGTGTTTCTCTGCCAAGCATTTGATTCAGGGCTACGGGCAGAGCAGGACCCAATGCCTGAGTAGACAGTCAGCCAGAGTCCTCTGGGGTAAGGTAAGTGACCGTTGACTCTGTCTCTAGTGGTTACTGAGTGGGACCCTCACTGAGTGGCAAAAATAGGAGAGTCTTGCACACATTAGAGGTGGGATCAATTTTTAAAGGTGGCTTTTGCTGTCTCCCTAGAGCTATTTCTGATCTCTGCTCCACCCATGATTCCCAGCTTCATAGTCTCCTCCACATTCAATTCCTGTTTCTAGAAAAGGCAGATCCTGTTGACTTTCCTTCCCGGCCAGGCCACCTTCCTCACCCTTTGCTCCTCCCAGTGCCCTCCCACTCACTATCCCAACTTGGGTATCAAAACTGATCCCTCCTATGTCCCTCTCAATCCCTCTGCTCCCACCTTCTCCAGAGCCTCTCTGTACCATGAAGTTCCTGTCTCCTGCGTCTGTCCGTTCAGTCTCTCCTTTCTATGAGGACTTCCAAGGCTCTTCCACAAGTGGGAGGCTTTCCCCTCCCAGATTCTTCATGGGCTGCCACCTTGGACCTGAGAGAGGGGACAGATGCCATCTGCCCTGGCAGGGGTCATTCCCCCTCCTGCCAAGGCATTGCCCCAAACATGTTCCCTGGCTTCTTCTTTTTTCCTTTTCCTTTCTGAAAATAGCCATTTAAAAAGGTTGAAGTGGGCTTCATGAGGTTTAAGGGGTTTATTAGTTTTAAAAACCATGGTCCCTGTTTGGAGGGAGGGGAAACAGCCGCCTTCTTTTCACATTACGTCAATCCACAGGCGTCTGTAATTTACATTTTTTTAACTCAAATGTTCAGAAATAATGGAAAGGCTGCTTGAAAAAAGCAGATGAAATAAAAACTGGGGGAAATGTGTATTATACAAAAACCAGACCTGTGAGCCTGAGGCGAGACACCCCGATGACCTGGGGAGCTGATTAATGAGGCAGACCAAAGGAAGCCCAGGTGAGTGTAGATGCCATGATTTCTCCACAGTCACTGACGCCCTTGTGCTGGCATTTCATTTCCCACGCACGACTTCACGGATGGTTTTCATTCGGAAATTTTAGAACCACTGATGTTTCTCCCCTAGGAGAAAGGAATCCTGGGCTGTGGAAGTTGGGCAGGTTGGGGAGTGTGGAGGAAAAGAGTTGGGGGTGAGGAGAATGGAACCCACCCAGGGCATGGCCTCTGTGTCTCCTGGTTCTCAAAGGCGATCCTTTCTGACCCAGCCTCACCCTATGAGGTCTCATCTCGACTCCGTCTCCCCTCCTCATTCTCTGAGAAAAGAGAGATGATGAACAGATGGTAAGACTACGGGAAGAGGTATTAAAGTTTCGTTTTCTGACGATCTTCAGTATAATTACTTCATTAAGATTAAAAAAAACCCTAACTCCTAGTTACAACTCAAATATCTGTTGACCAAATAACTTCATCTATTTCTGCATACCGTTTTTGCTAGATTTCTGTCCCTGAATGCTATTTCATGAACGTTCCTTTGACAAATATTTTAAGGGCATATCATATGCCAAGGATGGTTTTGGGATTTGGGGACCCAAATCAATATGGTCTTTGCTGCCTACTTAGGTGAGGGTGTGGGTTGGACAAAACCATCAGTGTGGGGTGATGGGGTCTCTGATAGAAGTAGCAGGTATTACAAGTAGATCCTGTGGGAATGGGGGGGGGAGGGCTGAGGGTAGGGAGCTTCCTGGGAGAAGTGACTTTGGGGGTCTGGGAGAAGGTCTTAGCCAGGTGAAGAGGCTCCAGGGGGGATTCTAGGCAGAGAGGAGACCATGTACCTGAGCCCAGAGGCAGGGGGTATTGCGCATCAAATTCTCTTGAACTCTGGGACAGTGATTGGCAGGAGAGGTCCAGTGGAGTGGGGGGGAGGGGTGGAGTGGGCAGCAGGGATCCAAGCATACGGGCTCTTTCTGAGGAGCTTAGACTTCATTCTGTGGGTAATGGGAAGTCTTTGAAGGGTTTAAGCAGGAGAGTTTACATCTCTTCGAATCACTTCCACTCCATGATGGAAGTGGCCTTAGAAATCCTTCAGATCCAGCCCCCTTTTTGTAGGGGGTGAATCTGAGACCCAGGAGGAAATGCTGTTGTCCATCTTACTACCATTGTCACCAGCTGGTGTTTATTGAGAGCCGATAGACAGCAGCCCTGTCTCTGCCTCTGCTTCCTCTTGCTCAAAACAATGCTCTGGGAAGACTACTGAGACTATCCCCATTTTACAGAGGAGGAAACTGAGGCCCAGAAAGATGACATACTTTGCCTAAGGTCACTTGGCTAGCAAGTCCTGAGGCCAGTATTTGAACAAGGTCTGTCTGGCTTCACAATCTTAATTGTGCATGCCACACAAGGTTCCATAATTCATAGCAGGGCTGGAATTTAAACGCAGGCTTTCTGATGTAAGTCTGTACTCAGGCACCAGCTGCGTGTGGCATATAGCAGGTTCACCTGCTTTCTTAAGAGGTGGGCAGCAGACCTCACACCGTTGGCCATGTTTCTGCTGACTGTGTGCACTCCTTTGTCATGGCGATGCCTCTGAATTTGCCACCTATATGTCCTATTCTTTATATATTCTCCTTATATATCTTTCAGGAAGATTATAACACTGATACAGCCAATGTTTGTATTCTGAGGAGGATAAGAACTGAAGTCAAGAAAGCTCGGGTGGGGAGTTCTGAGTGGCAGGTTAAATGGCTTTGTGGATTCCCAATCTGTTGGCCTAAGGACACTGGCTGGGGCCGTTCCTGCCCCAGTAGCTGAGCTGGCCTGTCCCTTTTGACATCAGTAGTCCTCAGGACGAGGACCTCCCAGAGCCGGCCACTGTTGGGCCAGCTGTCCCCTGGGACTGGCACCTTTAGGTTTTTAGGGGGCTCGTGGCCGCTGGGCCTGGTGAAGTCCCAGCCACTTGTCATTGCTTCCCAGCTAATGACCTCCTGGCCTGGCCACATCTCAGCTAATTTCTGCAATTAGGGAAGCTTGTTTTCAGAGGCTGAAACAGGAACTTTTCTGAATTAGCTTTTATGGTTCAGAGCCTTTAATTTGAGATTTAAAAAACATCATAGCTCGCCAAAACCAAATAAACTGCAGCTAATGAAATTCGCAGAAGTTCTCGGAGAATGCTTCTTACTGGTGCTCCTGCATGATTTATTGACAGCCGGTTGTAAAAACAATCTTATTAAAGGTCATAATGTTGGGTAAAAAAAAAAAAGGCCTTTAATTTATAGCATAATTAGGCTTCCTCCAATAGCTTTGCTTGCCACGCTGTCACTTAGGGCTCTGAGGAAGCACTTGGTGTTTTTCATTATATCACAGCAAAGGAGATCCATGCTCCTAGAGGGCCCACTGACTTTCTCTTTATGGCCCTTTTATTGCTGCTAAAATAGTCAAAACAGGGGGTTGATTAGAGCCGACTGATGCCTACTGATTATGGGAACACCTCTCGTGGGGGGGAAGGGAGAGAAGGTGGGAGGGGGCTCGGGACCTCAGGACATGCCTCCGACGGAAAGGGATGAACTGTGAAAGGAGTGTGAGCAGGCTTCCTGGCTCTTCCCCAGACGCTTGTGGATTGAAGGCTGACCCCTGGCAGGCGGGGCTGGGGTGATAAAAGGCAAGTGGAAGGTGCTAATACCTCGAGGAAGAGACAATCCCAGGGCAGGATGTGTATGGGAATAAGAACCTTAAAAATGCTAATGGTCCCAGGTGGCGAGCAGGTTGGCGGTGGGTGGTGAAGGAGGCGGCACCAAGGAGCAAAGGTCATGCCTGACGCTGGCCCTGTAGAAGGCAAAAGGGAGATTGGGTATTTGTGGGGTGAGGAGGAGAGCGTGTCCTGGTTCCCCCCATCCTTGAGCCCCTCACCGAGGGGTATTTGGAGCCTGCTCTCCAGGGTTGTGCTTGTGCGATGGGGGCCCCGGGAGGGGTGGGGGGAGTCCCACGATGGGGCACAGCATCAGGGATGTGTGATAATGGCCAAATCTGATCAGAGATGCCCTCTCCCCATCCCCCAAATCTTCTCTCCTTCCCCAAACTTGAGGCTCTTTTTAGGAGCTCAGAGTTGCAGCTCTGACCACAGAAAGCGGCCACAGCCCTACCCCAGCCCACCTTCTCCCCCACTCTGAGCCCTGATCCCCCACTGCCAGGCCAAGGTCCGTATCCTGGACCTGCCTTAGCTCTGCAGGCTGTGTGTGTGTGTGTGTGTGTGTGTGTGTGTGTGTGCGTGTGTGTAGAACGGACTATCCTACTGCTAGTATGGTATGGCCATCATGATAGGGAGAGGGATGGGAGCCTGTGCTGTTAGTTTGGTATCCAGTCTGGGCCCTGGTTGTGGTCTGTTGCTGACTGAGCAAGAGAAAGGGCAAGGTGACTGTGTGAGGCTTTGGTCTGCCTCTCCTGAGGCGCCTTTTCTGTCTGCTCTCCCAAATATTGCAGGACCCACCCTGCAGTGCTCCAGGACCCACCCTGTCCCGTCTCATCCTGTCCTGCCCCAGCTCTCTTCACTTCTGAGTTTCTCAACCATTCAGGTTTATCCAGAGTCCTGCATGCAACTGGTGAGTACATCCCTCTTTCCCGGCATTGGTCAACTTTCCGAGGGCCGAGGAACCCCATTTCCGGCTCCTTGAGGCCGAGGGTGGGACCTGTGGTGATGTCACCTGGAGGGGTGGCAGGAGCAGGGAAGGCTCGCTGGGTGGGTGCTGTCTGCCTGTGTCTACCCTAGAAGGGGCACAGGGGAGAGCTGAGCTGGGAGACACTTGCTGTAGCACCTGCCAGTTTTCTGACGAGCTCCCTCAGATTTTGTTTTCCCAGCTGTAACTCCAGCCTGAGAGAGAGGGGGTGTCTAGGAGCGGGTCATGGCTCATGCAGTGAACACCGTCGACACCTACCATGTGCCAGGCACTGTGCAGGAAGGTGGGCTTTACCGGAGTGAACTTAGGAAGCATCCAGGCTGAGAGAGGTGGGTGAGTGACATTATATAATTAATTATATTAAATGCCACCTGCTGACTTTTCTCCAGGGGACAAGGGAGCACAAAAGAAGGAGCAGGTGACTGCCTAGTGTGTGCTCATCAGTGACGGCATGTGTGAGAGTGTGTCCGAGGGCATGCGCGTGCGTGTGTAGTCCTTGAGCGTGTCAGTGTATGTCGCTGTGATGTGAGCGTGCAAGCGAGGACATCGGTGTGAGTGATTGCGTCCGCAAATGTATTTGCGAGGGTGCAGGCACCTGTGCGATGCTGTGGTGTGGGAGTATGGGAGTGGGTGCACACGGGGGTGTGTCAGTGATACACAGAGGAAGCTGGCCTGGGGACCATCGGTAGCCTTTGCAGGAGGTGGAAGTGCCCAGAGAAGGGGTGGTATGTGCCAGGCTGTAACCCCGGGGCCAGCACAGCGCCGCCACGCGGGAGACAACCAGCACGCATCTTCTGAACGGACCCCCACCTCCCTTCCAGTGCAGGGAATAGCATCTGCTCAGTCAGCCTCTGCTGTGCCTTGATTTCTGGTCAGGAGGTCTTGTCCTCTTGGACGAAGAAAGAGAGCAGAAGTTGTTTTCTTCTAGATGTTAGCAACTAAGCCTGGAAGGTAAGAGGACAAATTCTTGAAATGATGAAGTGCTAGTCACATTGCCCCTTTAAATGACCGTAACCCAAGGGGTTGTAGTGAATTTTAATTCGCTTCTAGAAACTTTTTTAGACTTGCTAAATATTTTCCAATTTTGTCGGGGGAACAAAAAGTGTGATTAAAAAAGGAA
The DNA here is from genome assembly GCF_023721935.1 of Panthera uncia. Classification (NCBI taxonomy): domain Eukaryota; kingdom Metazoa; phylum Chordata; class Mammalia; order Carnivora; family Felidae; genus Panthera; species Panthera uncia. The sequence goes on from NW_026057579.1 coordinate 6,525,019, forward strand.
TCTGGCTTTTCCATGCAAACTTGTGCTGTTAGGGTGTAAAACCTGCTTGGGTGGGGTACTGGCACCTGGATCCTGGAATTTCTCCAGACTGCCTCCCCCATCCCCCAACTGGCCTGCCCCAACCTGCAGTTTCTCTTTCTGGCCTTCCCCGCTCCAGCCATCCCGCCCCTGGGCTTTGTGTCTCAGCCTCAGTTATTTGTCTTATTTCCCTGATTGACAGCCCACTTTGGAATCACATTTCCAGACTGACCTCTGCCTTCTTCTACAGAACACAACTCTGGGACTTAGCTCCGGCCTCATGCTCTGAAACCCCACCTTCCCTGCCCCTCATTCAGGCTCTTAGCCTCTGGGCCATGGGCTGGGCACCCCTAACCAGCCTTCCAGGGTGGGGAGAAGGCCAGACACTAAATCAGAACGAAACGTGCTGGGGTCTCTTTAAAAAAAATCTAGTTTCTCTTTTGGACCCTTCTACTTATCTCCTCTCTCCTTAGAAGCTGGCAGTTATTCAACATTTATAAATTGAAGATAATCCCATTTCCCGATGACTCCTGGCAGCCCAAGGTTTGGGATAGAAGAATTTTTATCCCAGTCTGCTGTTTGCAGAGGAAATAACTAAAATGCCTCTATTTCTCAGCTATGGATTTCTAAGGTCTGATTCTTTCCAAATAGATTTCTGGGCATTAAATCCTTTAATAATGGCAATAGTCTCCTATCAGGTTTTAAACCCGGAGGACAGTTGTTCAAGACACATTTCAAGTTACAAATTGTAGACAGCTGTCGGTCAAGGCCTCCAGATTGTGGAGTAGTGGTGATTTTCTCTCCAGAGACCATTCCTTTGCTTTGACCTAGGGTAAGGTTGGAATTGGAGTCAAAGTTAGGGCTGAAGGCAGTACAGGATTGATTGGAGGTAAATGTATAGGTTATTTTGTTATTTTATTTGGTATTAGCATAGGGTTAGATGAGTACTGGGCTGGAATTCAGATGGTTGTGGAGTTAGCAAAGAGGATAAGGGTCTGAAAGGGTTTGGGTTAGGATGTGGTTTGCTGTTGGTATTTGGGATTAGGGCTGGGTCAGTCGCTTTGCTCAACTCTTGGAAGCTCATCCGTGGGGCTGTCTGAGGATTATGCCACACCTGAATTTCCATGCTCATTGGGACCAAACCCTTGGTCCTGCTATGAAATTTTGGGCTGAATACGATAAGGCCTTCCCCACCAACCCCTCCCCCCTGCCTAGAGTGTTTGGTGTTGAGAGATGTCACATATGAACTCCACAGTAGCCTCCACTGAAGGCTGGTAAAACCCAATGTTGGGGTGTATCTCTTTTGGCTCTTGTGAAGGCAGGAGGGCAGGTAGAGGCAGGGGGCCCTGATGTTTGTCTGTCTTCTTGTCTACCCCAGGCAGCTGGGGTAGGACCGTGGAACTCTGGCTTAGGACTTGAGGCACAGAGTCAGCTGGCTGAGTTCTAGGGGGCCCCTGTGGCCAGAAACACATCCTACCTGCTCTGGCACCTGGTGTCCAGCTGACCAGTTTTCTCCCATTTTGATCACTTTGAAGAAGTACCTGGGAAGGGCAATCATTTGGTTCTGTTCCTCTGCCCCCACAAGGCAATAAGCAGGCATCATTCTAGTGCCTTTATGGGCTATTTCTGTGAAAGGGTACCAGGCAAACAGGTAAAGAGTCCACATGCCCCCACACACACTGCCGAGCCATCGGCAGACATCATCTGGGTCTGAATGCTGTCCCTTTCGTTTTTGCTCTTGCCGAGGCCACCATATCCCGTATTCTAGCATGCTGACACGGCCCTAAAACCAACCACCACATGCCTCTACAGCTTTGTTCCTGCTGCTTATCGGCCTGGAATGCCCTCTTCCCCGCTCTTCTCTCCAGGTACCTAGAGAGTCCCCTCATCTTCCAAGATGCAACCCTTGTGACATTCTGTTGCACTTACTTATGGATTTATGGATTAAATACAGGAACAGTGTCTTATTCACACCGTCTCCCCAGCACCTTGTCCAGGGGCTGGAAAAGAGTGGACACAAAATCAGTGCTTGTTGAAAGAATGAAGAGCAGGGAAGACCAGGCCATCAGGCTGATGAGTTATACTGGTTTTATTAAGACTTAGGCCATTTTATAGGGCACCTTCAACTCCTCCCTAGCTGAATTCCATCCGTCTTTTTCCTTCCTGGACACCATAACTTTATCTTTCTGAAAATATCAGCGTCACTTCCCTGACCTTCTCTCCATTGTGGTGGCTTAGAGATGATGCAAATCCTTTGACATTTGTCCCATTGAGAAATGGGGTCCCATCCCCCTCCCTTGAATCTGGGCTGGCTCTGGTGACTTGTTTGGCCAACAGCATGCATTGGGAGTCAATGTCTGGAATTTCCAAGGTAGGTCATAAATTACCCAAAGCTCCCATTTTGGTCTCTTGGAACACTCTCTCTGAGCCACCATGTAAAAAGTCCAGTCACTCTTAGAACATGCTGGTGAAGCCATTAGATCAATAGTCTCAGCTGAATCCAGTCCCAGCCAGCAAATAATCAGAAATGTGGGCAAAGCCATCTTGGACCCTTCAAACCAGACCAGACCATCTGTTGGCTGATGCCACTGAATGACTTCCATGAATACCTGCTATCCAGAACCACATGCAGCTTCCTGAACAGACCAGGGCTTACCTGCACTTGGGCCTGTGTATATGTTTTCCCTCCAGTGGGTCATCTCCTTCCCAGGTTTGCTCTGCTAACTGCTGCCTTGTTCTCAAGACTCCTCAACCATCACCTCCTCATGGAAATCACAATCTGGGTTGGGGCCCTTTTTCTGGGCTCCTGTAACCACCCCCCCCCCATGCCTCCCTCTCTGTGGCAGCACAGTCACGGTGCACTGTAACTGTGTACTTGTTTATTTTGCTTCTGGTTCCTGAGTTTTGCAGGAAAAAGTGTCCTTCATCCCCTAGGTTTCTTCATTTAGAAGTTTTTGATAAAAGTTTGTTGATTGAAAAGTTAATAATTCTAGCTTGATAATGCTTGCAAATTTAGTAAGCATGCCAGCAATATTCTCATGCACATCACTAATAAAAAGTTTGAACAAGGGCACCTGGCTGGCTCAGTTGGTGGAGCATGTGACTCTTGATCTTGGAGTGATGAGTTCGAGCCCTACATTGGGTGTAGAGATTACTTAAATAAATAAATAAATCTTAAAAAATAAAAAAATAAATAAAAAGTTTGAACAGAGGGAAACAAGGGTGAATCCTGAAGCTGTTTATATCTTCAAACTATCCATACCATTTCTTCTTGTCTATAATAACCAGTTTCACCAAGAGCTTGAAGAAATATAGATAAATAATGTCAAATTCCTTCTCCTAATCTGGCAGGAGTGGAAAGTCTATGAAAAAGAGTGAAATATGGGCGCCTGGGTGGCTCAGTCAGTTGAGCATCTGACTCTTGATTTCTGCTCAGGTCATCATCCCAGGGTTGTGGGATCGAGCCCTGTGTCAGGCTCTGCATGGAGCAGGAGCCTGCTTAGTTCTCTCTCTCTCCCTCTGTCCCTCTCCCCAGCTTGTGCTCTCTCTGTCTTCTCTAAAATAAAATTTTAAAAAAGAGTGAAATTAATTTGGCAGGACAGAGGAGACTTAGGGAACCCACCCTGCTCCCAGAGATCCTGGCCTTCCTTTCCAAGAACCCCAACTGCTCTTTGAAAGACGTCCCATCTCCAGTCTGTCTCCCATGATTTTCCCATTACATTCAAGCCCTATTCATCATTTCTCAAATAATGTCTGGGGATTTCCAAATCCAAAGGGATTCCTTTTGGTTTGAGTGTTATGCTCAGAAACTGTCCGTCCCTTCCCAGGAAGGGATACAAAGAGCTCATAAATCACACCCTGCTCCCACAGCCAAGCTCTGGGCATCTCTTGATACCTTCTGATGGAGAGAGAAGCATTTTGGAAAAAGCAATGTAAAGGGTGGGGGTGGGGCAGTGAGAACTTGAGGAAGGAACAGACCTTGAACAGATCCCTTTCCCCATGTCCTCAGTTTCCCCACCTGTGGACAGAGGGGATTGGAAGAGTCCAAGGGTTAAGCAATTTTTCCCCAAAGAAAATATTTGGTCAATAGCTTTTAACCATCTCAGGGGTCACCAACTTCTCTGGGAACCTGATGGCACTGTGGAAACTTGCCCTGGAAATTTACACACACACACACACACACACACACACACACACACAAATACACACACATATGTGCACAAAGTCTGTGCCAGAATCTTGCCCGAGATGGATAATCTACAGTTACCGGTATTGACCTCTTCTGTTTTCAAAAGTCCTAACTATATCTGCTCAGCTACAGAAATGCAGCATCTCTCCCAACCTGCATGATGCGCTGAAGTTACAGGACTATTTCATCCATAGGTTCTTGTGAGTCCCTGGATGTTACAGGTGAGCTGACAGTCAGACCTCCGTTTAGAGAAGCCTCAGACTTTCAGGACCTCTTCACACAACTCCAGCTTTTAACTCAGTTTACAAATATTTATTCTTTCTTATTTGACAAATCTTGCCTAGAATATGAAAGTAAGTTTGGATTTGCCATACTCACTTCTCTTCCATGGCCATTGACATCACTGCTCTGCCCTAAGTATATCCTCAAGAGTAGGTCCACACCTTCCTTCCTCTTCTTGGTATAATTAAAGAGGCCCTTTGTGAGCTCCTAGGAAATTTTTTTCTTCCTTGTCTCAATACTTTCTGTGCTCTTGCCTTCTTAGTACTCTTCAAATTTGTCAGAGTTGCTTTCCTTCTAGAAACTGAGTCCACTGGAAAGCTGGTTGGCTGTGCATTTTTAGATCTCAGGGAAAGATGTTGTCCTTCTTGCTGGAGGCTGACCTTGAGGCGATTACCCAGAAGCTCAGAAGTTGAGCTCAGAGCCCCCTTCTTGTACAACTCCTTCCAGGGACCCAGGGGCGGGAACTCTACTAGTGCATCCATGGGATGACATGTTCTGGTAAAGTTACAAGCGTTGTGTATTTTAACCATGGTTGCTAAGAAGTCTGCCTCCTTCCGCTCTGATTGCCTTGCCTTCACATTTTTGCTTGCGTTGAATGGCCTTGGAGGGGTGAGAAGGTTTGTTGAGACCCAGCTAATGGGAAGCTGAGTCCAGCACGTGTTGAGTCTGGGTTTAGTGAGATGTGTGTATGAGGCTTCCAGTCACTCGCATGTGTAGTTAAATTATTGTCAGCCATCTGCAGGGGGAAGGGCTTCCGGGGGCTTCTCTGCAGCACACTGTGCTGACTTAACCGGCACCTTGAGGTGCATGGCTGGAGACCGTGAACGTGTCTTATGGCAGCCCCACAGGAAATGTTTGGGGAGTAGAGGAGAAACAAAGTTTGGAATGTATGGAACCTGTATTAGTTTTCTAGCCGCTCTAACAAAGGGCCGCACGCTGGATGGCTTGAAACAGCAGAAATGTATTCTCTCAGCTCTGGGGGCCAGGGGGCTGACCGTCTCTCCAGATACTCTAGGGAAGAATTCTTCTTGGACTTCTGTGTCTCTTTCAGCTCTTGGTGCTCCTTGGCGTGTGGCTGCATCGCTCCATTTTCCGCCTCTCTCTTCACATGGCCTCCTCTGTGTCCCTGCCTTTTCCTTTCCTGTTGCTTATAAGGACACTTGTCATTGGATTTAGGGCCCATCAGGATAATCCAGGATGATCTCAAGATTAAAAAAAATTTTTTTTAAGTTTATTTATTTATTTTGAGAGAGACAGAGGCAGTGCGAGTGGGGAGGAGGGGCCAAGAGAGATGGGGAGAGAGAGAGAGAGAGAGAGAGAGAGAGAGAGAGAGAGAGAATCTTAAACAGGCTCCACACACTGTCAGCACAGAGCTTGATGTGGGGCTCGAACCCATGAACCATGAGATCATGACCTGAACTGAAACCAAGAGTTGGAGGCTCAATCGACTGAGCCACCCAGGCGCCCCTCAAGATCTTTAATTTAACACCTGCAAAGACATTTCCTTTAAATAAGGTCAAATTCACAGGTTCAGGGGGTTAGCACAAGGACATATCTTTTTAGGAGTCACCAGGCAACTTGCTGCAGACCCAGAGGCTAGTCTAGCAAATAATTTTGCATTCTTCAGAAAGGTAAAGCTGTGAGAATTTGGTTTTCATCATCAGTGCCAAGTCACAGGGAAAATTCTCTCCTGCCAGGAATATACTCAATAGTAAATGCACCATACATTTTTCTTTTCTTTTTTCTGAGAAATGTGATTTAATCAGAATTCCTGTGTGTACAGAGCACACATTTGCAGCAATGCTCCAAATAGCTAGAATGCTCGTCTGTAGAGTCGTAGGTTTGTGATTCTCATCACTGAATCCTTATTTAAATGTCTTGTTTAATACTGACATCAGTGAGTTGCTACAACACTCATGATTAACCACTATAGTAAGAAAATCAACAATCTGGCTCATTGATACTATCAAGTCAAAGGACATTTAAAATGAGTCTCTGTACAAGAGAACTTGACATGCCGCGAAATACCATAGCTTCTAGACGAAAGGATCTTGATAGTGGTTTTCCCGAATATGACAATAATCCTAAAAATTTATGTGACATTACCAATATCGAGTTATGAAGCTGAATTTTTTTTCTAAACCATCAATAATAAAAAACAAATTTTGATTAGCCATGCTGGGGGAAAGACTGAGTTACTTTTCTGTGCTCTCTATAGAAGATAATGCCACAAAACCTTTGATATAAGAGGAAGCAATCAAAAAATACACACACACACACACAAAAAAAACCCTAAAATACTTTTCCTAAAAGTATTCTAGGGGTGTATTGAGCAATTAATTAATAAATGTATGTTATTTTTCTGGGTTTTGTGATTGTGGTATTTATCAGCAAAAATTTTTTTCAAAATTTTAGTGTGAATGATTTTCACATTTTAAATAAACATACAGTTTTGTATTTAATTTGTAATCATAAATTTATAAATTTGCCTTCTTAAAGGGTCACGGCTCCTCAAGTTATACCAGTCTTAGGATCATGTCATGGAACCTGGTTCACCCCTCGGTTTGAGCCCTTCACTTTGAGTGTCTTGAGTAGCCTTTGTCTTTCCTTTTTTTAATGCTTATTTAGTTATTTTGAGAGGGTGAGAGATAGAGCACGAGCACCAGCGGGGTAGGGGCAGAGAGAGAGAGAGAGAGAGAGAGAAAGAGAGAGAGAGAGAGAGAGAGAGAGGGAAAGAGAGAATCCCAAGCAGACTCTGGGTTGTCAGTGTGGAGCCCTACATGGGGCTTGATCCCACAAACTGTGAGATCATGACCTGAGCTGAAATTAAGAGTCCGATGCTTAACTGACTGAGCCACCCAGGAGCCCCAGGCCTTTGTCTTTCTTGTATCTCCTAGCTTGCCTTCTCCCCTGGCCCACATACTTGTTCAGATTGCTCTCAACCCAAGGACACTTGTGTCTCTGTGGTTAGTCTTTCAGTGGCACTTCTGCCACTTTCCTCTTGCTGCCAAGGAGATGGTTGATGACTCTGCTCTTGCATCCTTGATGCTGCTGCCACCATCTTGGCAGGGTCACCAACATCTCCTTACTGACTGCAGTATTCTGGAGCAGCTTGATCAGGTTCAGTGCCTTGACCAGCATGCAGTGGCTCCCCCCTGGTCCTGGCAAGTGGTTCTGGAGTGCGCTTAGATCTCTTACATATACCTCAAGTAGTCTACGTTGAGCGTCATTTCCCCAAACTTCAGGTCCTAGTACGCAGGAGGGCCAGAGAAGGGGAGTGAGTAGGCATTGAATGTCAACTACGTTCTAGTCCCTCTGTTGGGTATTTTTATACATTTCATTTATTATCATATACCTTTACTTAATCCTTACAGCAACCTGGAATTATAGATTATATCAATTGCACTCTTATAACCAATCAGAATCCAATCAGTTGGGAAATAGATGTTTAAGGAACTTGCCCAAGATTTCACTATTAACTGGCACTAAAGCTATATTTAGTCAAGGTTTGTCTGTTTCTATTTCAAGTCCACACTGTCTACTAAACTCTTCTGTTTCTGGATTACTGTGGAGCAGGGGGACACAATTATTTCTCATATAGAACTGAACTGAGAGGGCCTTCCTCTTGAAGTTCTGTCTTCCATGGACTGTGGTGATACTCCACTGTCCTGACTCTTCTCTGTCTCCTTTCCTGCTGCCCTCCCCAGCGTCTTACCCTTGAGTTCTGTCCTCACTTGTCTTCTCTCTGCTCTCTCTCTTGCCCATGTCATCTGGTCATGCAGCTGCAACAGTCACTTCTCAAGGATGACATCACATATAAAATTGTTAGTTCGTTGTCTGATCCCAGCCACAGTCTTGTTTCTACTAGATTGCACAGAAGAGGGTTCTGCTAGGATTTGTCTCAGTTAACCATCATCTTCTTCTTTCCTTTCCAAACCATCTTCTCTTGAGTTCCCATCTTCCTACGCACATGAATTTTCACCCAGGGGAAGGGTGTCATCTTTGTCTTTTTCCTGTCCCTCACTCCTTTTAGTCTGTCCAACAAACATTATTATGTATTTCCTATGTACCCATCACCGCACTAGGTGCTAGAAATTCACTGGAAATTCACTTGGTCAAGATAGACAGAGCCCCTACCTCAGGGAGCATATGCTGTAGTCATAATTTGTTGATTCCAGCTTTCCTGTGTCCCAACCTTTGCCTTGTCATTGCCATTTTCCTACTTCAGGTCCTGGCTGGTCCAGCCCTGGACTATGGCCATTGCCTCTAGCCTGTTCTTACTGACTCTGGTCCCCATGCAGCCCCTACTCCCCCTGCTCTTTAAGGAATCCATAACAAATAATAACTTTATCCTCTGTGCTGAGAAGGGCTGAGCACATTTGTCTCTTTTATGGTTCCTTGGGAAATCTCTAGTCCCTGGATGAGACCTGGAACTCCTTCTGGCTTTGTCAGTAGCACATCCACTAGCCACTTTTGTGGATTATTTCTTCATCCATCTCATGGGGAGTCTGGTGAGCTTCAGTGCTCAAGGGTTACACTGGCCCTGTGCACTGGCTCATTCAAAAGGATCCTAAATAAATATCTGCCTCCAACCATCTCTCTCTAGCAGAATTCTCCCTATCCTTTGAGGCCTCGTTCAAGTGCCTGGCCCATTGTGAAGTCTTTCCAGATGAACTTCATGCCCAACCAAATGCCATTTTCCACTTGCAGAGCTTTCTCTTGGTGCCCCCTTTGGGGGGTGGGGCATGTACCATGCTTTGCCTCGCAATGTAGAATTATGTCTTCCACAAGCTGGCAAACTTCTTGAGGGCAGGGGCTGCACTCTGCTTATTTTTAACCTTCTGGCTACCTAGCACAGTGCCTTGCTCGTAACAGCTGTTAAATAGATGTTGGCTGAATTAAATGTATTTTCAGTTGCTCTCCCTGTCTTTCCATTTTCCATCCTTGCCTCTACTCACTCCTCCTTTTTCTTTTTTTTTTTCCTCTCTTTTTAAAAGTTTATTTATTTATTTTGAGAGAGAGAGAGACATGGAGGGAAAGAGGGAGAGAGAATCCCAAGCAGCGTCAAGAGAATCCACTGCACTGTCAGTGCGGAGCCCAGTGTGGGGCTCGATCCCATGAACTGTGAAGCCAGGACCTGAGCTGAAATCGAGTCGGATGCTTAACCAACTGAGCCACCCAGGCGCCCCTCTTTTTCTTTTTAAAGTAAACTCTGCGTCCAATGTAGAGCTTGAACTCATGACCACAAGATCAAGAGCCGCCCACTCTATTGACTGAGCCAGGCAGGTACTCCAGCATCCTTCTTCTTGCTTTTGCCCTGGTGCCATTCTGCCTGTTTCTTCTCACATTCACAGAACACTGGCTCTAAGAGAAATTTTGATTCCAAGTCCAGTGTTTCCTATACTAGACTGATCATCAGAAATACCTGGTAGCTTTAAAACACCATTTTTATTTAAAAATTATATTGGGTATATCATATAAACAGTAAAGGGTACAAAGCTTAAGTGTGCAGCTGGATAAATTTTCGTACCCTTGTAGCTACCATCCATATCAGAATATGGAGCATCTTGGGGCGCCTGGGTGGCTCAGTCGGTTAAGTGGCCGACTTCGGCTCAGGTCATGATCTCACGGTCTGTGAGTTCAGGCCCCGCATCGGGCTCTGTGCTGACAGCTCAGAGCCTGGAGCCTGTTTCAAATTCTGTGTCTCCCTCTCTCTCTGACCCTCCCCTGTTCATGCTGTCTCTCCCTGTCTCAAAAATAAATAAACGTTAAAAAAAATTGTTTAAAAAAAAAAAAAAA